>NW_010138888.1:0-831 GCF_000699245.1 Pterocles gutturalis
ATATGTGTGTGTATATATATATATTTTTTATAGATATTAAAATCTCTACCCAGTGAGATATTTTATTATTTTTACATATTTTTATAAAAATCTCTGCCAAGACACCTAGCGTGTTTCTGTGCATGCTCAAAGTTTTGGGGAGACCAAGGATGCTGCAGGGTCCCACAGGGACCCACGGGGACCCACCCAGCCGGTGACTGCAGGCTGCCGCCAGCACCCCTCGATTCCCGAGCCGCACCGTGCGCTTTGCAGGATCTTACCCGGAGGCAGCAATTAAAACCAGACACAGCTCTGAACGACAGCCCTGTGCCAGGACCGTTCTCTTCTCAGCGCTGAATATTTGTCTGCCACCACATAGTGGAAGACAATAGAAGGAAAGGATCAGATAAAAAGTGGTTTAATTTTTATAAGGCACTTCACCAGCCAATTCACGTTTCGGATCAGGTGTTAATTGCTGCTCTAAGTGTCTGGCACAGACGGTGCCAGCGCAAATATTGCAAATGTCACTTTATTTTTGTTTAGTGGGTGAACCGTGCTCCACTCCTCTTGGAGGAACCCAGCAGAGCTATTCTGCCACCAGACTTGCAGAGAGGGAAGAAAAAAAAAAAATACTGTATTTAGAAACCATTACGTGCAGGAGACTAAAATGACACATGGGGAAAGGCAGCTCGAAGGACTGGAAGTAAAGATGTTCATAGAAGAGGGGCACAAAGTTCAGCGCTGCTTCTAAAACAAAAGGAGGAAGGTTTAAACAACTTGTATTGCTCTTTCCAAGCGTATTTGCCTTCTTCCCACTATTTATTTCAGACACAGCGAGGCTGATTGGGGTTC
>NW_010138888.1:850-11724 GCF_000699245.1 Pterocles gutturalis
TGGAGCCACTGAACCATGCGCCGGGGAAACCTCCTGGCCACCATCCAGCCCAACGCACGGAGCAGTTGGTCAACAGAAATTGCAAACCACGAACCAGGATTCCTCTGGTTTTGTATTGCAGGGACAGAGTAGAGAAAGAACAGACTCCTGGTTTTTTTTTGTATTTTTTTTGGGTTTTTTGATATTTCACATCAAATAAATCCCTTGTTCTGCAGATATTTCATATCATCTACCCCCTGTCCCACCAGAAATAGGGTGGTGACCTGCTTCTTCCCACCGTTTGTAACAAATCAGGTTAGATCATTTTACAGGGATTTTGGAGGGGAAAGAGGAACCCCACAAATAGTTTGTCAGAGCAAAAGCGTGGGTTGAACATCTCCTCCACGTCACCTGGGCTTAGAGTTGAGCAGGTAGCTTGGGTCACAGAGATCAACCAAATCATCCACATCAAATCCCAGCAGCAGCGAGAGGACCAACTCCAACCCCGGCTGCAGGAGGGAGTCAGGGCAAATGAACAAATTCTTCCTCCAGATCTCCGGAGGTTCCAAGTGTTTTCTCCACAAGAGTGGAAATTCCCAGGAACCGGCCTGGATGGACCCATCTATGGCCACTGCAACATTTCAGGATGCCTTTGCCTGGCACAGGACCAGTTCCGGAGGATGAAGGACATCCCAAGCATCCCCATCCCTCCAGCCACAGCAGCTCGTGCTTTTAGGTCTGATACAGGTACGACCAGACCAGCCAAAATAGCCTCTGTAGCCAGAATACAGAAGAAAACACAGCTCCTAGTTCAATTATGCAACTTTCAGTCCGGAGATATGGACAGAAAACACAACTTCTAGAGTTCTTTTAGATGTCCAGGGCAGGAGATCCCAGCCCAGCAGGAGGTTACTGAGAACCTCATGTAACAGGAAGGCAGAGGAAAAACTCTGATCTCCTCCACCTGCACCACTCCTTGGTCTTAACTATTCTTAGGTCAAAAAGCTCCAAATTCATACAAAAGCAGAAAAAAATGGGATTCTATGCTCAAGTCCTGAATTGTTACTGAAAAAATGGGACTTCCCCAGCCTGCAACTGCTGTCAGCAGAGCCCAGGGAGAGCACTGCTGGCTGGTGTAGCAACAAAGCAACATTAAAAAACAAATTCCTGCACTGTTTTACTGTGGAGGGGTTTCCCACGTCTCAGGAAAGCTGGCTGGATTTTCAGAGGCGACATTTCGTCAGCCGGGAGGGGACCGCAGGGAGTGTTTTGTTCACCGCTGCACAGAGCCACACAACTCACCGTGTCACTTTTAATTAAAAAAAAAAAAAAAGGGAAACTGGGATTTCTCACAACTCACCGTGTCACTTTTAACTAAAAAAAAAAAAAAGGGAAACTGGGATTTAGCTGCCTACTTTATCACTGGATCAAATGTGGATTTCAAGCTAAAGAAGGTTAAAAAAAAAAAACCCTAAAAAGCATTTCAGCCACACATAACCTGTATTTGACAGAATAAGGAAAAAACAGAGAAGAAAGCAACGTTTGGGGTTATCTCACCTAACCAAGGCCACCACAAACCTACTCTCTGCCGTGTATTTCTTACCCACCAGAAACACGTTTACAAAATCAGATGGGATCAGGTTGGTGCATCCGGCAAAGCCATCACCCCCCTCCATCCCATCTTGTCTCGCAACCTGTCCACAACCCAGACTGGTTGAAAACATTTCCAGAAATTAGCTTTTCCCTCCTCTCAACATCTCCTCTGAGCAATTTCTCTCCCATTAATCCCATTTACATCCCCCCGTTGTCGCTGCATTTCTCTCAGAGGTTCAGCACCAATTCCCTCGCCGCAACGTGCCTCAACCTCAGCCGCTCGCTGAGGCTCCGTAGATCAGTTTGAATTCTTCCATTAAAAGCCCTAAGTGTTTTCCTGAGCGCAAAATTGAATTAATTCATCTGAAACAGGAGATCACAGAACATGCTGGATCTGCTCCTGATCACCAGCATCAGCTGGGCAGAAGGGAGAGGGGAGAACCGGTGCAACCGAGACAGAATTTGGTCTGTTGTCTCCCTCACGCCCACGCAGATACTTTTAATTATCTCCACGGAGCTTAAAAAGAGCAATTTGTGCGGCCACTGTGTGTACGCCAAGCCGATCCACTTATTCCAACATAAATCTTTCATGCTTGCTACACAGGAGAATGTCTCTTCCAATCCTAAAAATTCATGAACCAAAAAAAAAGAAAAAAAAAAAACCCAACCAAAAACCCCCAACCAAAACAGATCTGTCAATTAAATTAATGCAATGGGAAAAAAAAATCAATCTGAAAGCTTTTTGATCATCCCAATCAACACCTATGGAGGGCTGGAGGCTACCCCGGGTGTTTCGAGGGGGTACCCATGTGTGAGGGCGAGCGGCGTTGGCTTTGGCACGCAGAACACAACCAAGTGATCTCAAGCCCTGTTCATTTATTGATGGGAATCAATGATGCTGCAACAGATTGGACATTGCTGGCGAGCTCACATGCCGCTGCCGCACCGCAAATGGAGAGCGGCAACCTCTGATGATCGGGGGATGCTGGAAATATTGTGCCTGCTAATGGCAGTGGCTGCATTTCTCTGATCACTTTTTTTTAATTTTATTTTTTTAATGATTTATTTTTTCCCCCTCCATTCGGTGGGTAAAAGCAGGTTTTTCCATGACGCATCATGTCCTGTGCAAGCCTGGCTGTTTCGCTCACTCCCAAATTAGCAGGAGAGGGAACTGGGAATCCTTTTGCAGCCCATTAGGTTTATGGCAGAGTTTGTATAGGACGCGATGCCTGTGATGGGAGGGGAGTGCGCCGGGCAGCCAGCCAGGAAACTGCACCGTGTTCTCTGGGTTTTCTAAGGATTTGTAATTTTCGACCCTTGGGTAAGGATGCTGGGAGAAGGATGGGGATGGGGGGTAAAGGACAAATCAAATAAAAATATTCAGCGTATGTTCATTTTGTATTTACAGGCTAGTTTTTGAGCCACTCTTATTTTTACGTCAGAATCTGGGCAACTCTGAGGAAAAAGCTTTAAAAAACCCCCCACATTGAATGCAATCACCCCGGGGAAAAAGAAGAGGGATTAGAATCTAGAAGTACACAGATATGGATTATTTCATGCTTTTGCAAACGGCAAATAAATCATCCTATCACCCTAGAGCAAGATCAATGCAACGAGGCTCCCAAACACCCGATGGGTCCGGCACCGATGGTTGCGGGAAGGAAGGAGGGTGCAGGGACACAGGGCAATGGTCCCTAAGGAGCTCCCTCCTGCAAACCCAGCAGCATCCTTGGGATGGGATGGATCAACTCTCCAAACCACCCCAGGCAAAGCCCAGCCCACAGAATAGTGCCATGAGAAATTTTTAAGACCACTTTTTTTTAAAAAAAACCCTTTTTTATTGAATTAAAAAAAAAAGTGGTTTATTTTCCTAATTAAATGCAAAAAAAATCGAACAATGGGTAATTAGTATGTGGAAAAGCAAAGCTGCAATTTAGGCGTCTCAAAGGGGAGAGCGCAACAAGCGGCAGTTCCACCCCAGCACCGTGTGCCTCGGCATACATTTATTTTCCCTCTCGCTTTGATCTCACTCGTTGGGAGGATATCGTCTACAAAACTGGAACAACTGACGGCAGCAAAAAAACCGAAGCGGAGATCAGCTGCGCCGTTAACATCTCCCCCTCCCAGCCTCCCCTCGAAACCCCTTCCCCTGCCCCCCGAGACCCAGTTAAACAGACAAACCCCAAACTGGGGATCCAAAGGTCTGGTTCTGGCAGCCGGCTCTGCGCCGACTCCAGCAAGAGGTTTTACACAGTAAATGTTGAGTGATAAATAATGAATCAGAGCCGGGGCTGGAGTAAATAGATTTATACCCTCAGCACCAACGAGCTTGACAAGACACGGCGTCAGGGAAGGCTGGAGCACTCAGTAATTAGTATTTAGGGCCCAAACACAGCAGGAAACCCTGAACTGGTTAATTCCTCCATAATCGACCATAATCCAGTGGGAACCTTTGCTTCTCTCTACTGGCTGGGCCATATGAGATGGTCCTGACCGCTCCCTGCTGGGAAATCTCATTTCTTAATTGCAGCAGGGTCTTAAAACCCAAGGTGTCCCACAACATCCCAAAACAAGGGTTATTTCACCGGAATTTCACTGCAGAAATTGCTGAAAAGGGCAAAGATGGGGCTAAAAGCCCCGAGCTGGGATGATGGGCAGGGGAGCATCAGCTCTTTGCTGTTCAGCTGAGCCCCCACCATCCCCCTGGCACCTACCCAGGGGTCTGGGGTCCCAAGCTTGGGTGAGACATCTCAGAAGAACGAGTCTTTGCCAGAGAACTTGATGTGGACCAGGCAAAATCTCCAAGAAAATCCACAGAACAGGCTTCCTCGTGCCAGGACCGAGATAACCAAAGGGGCACAGAATCAAAACGAAGAGGTGGCAGGACCCCTGGAAACAAATACTGATAATTTCTCCCCAAAAAATGACTCCAAGTTTGAAATTCAAAGACAGGTCAATCCCAGCCCTGTCCCAGTTGAGGTGATGGCTCTTCTCATCCATGAAGCCACTTCTCAAAGCTGCTGCTGGCTGAAAATACAGGGAAAAGCTTTGGGACGGTGCAACACTGGCTTTGCAGTGCCTGACCACATCGTCCCAGCCATGCTGCTGAGCACCCCCAGATCCCTGCATCCCCAGGGACCCCCGTTAGACACACGGCCAAGAGCCAAAGGGACAGTGACCCACACTTCACCAGTCAGAGAAACACCCACATCGAGGTACGGATGCAAAATATGGCAACACCCAAGTGCTGCACGGATATGTGATGGACTTTGGTTTTTCAGGCTGAACCTTCTTGAATCAAGTATTTGTCAGGAGGGAACCCTCTGCGGTATTCCAGCAGCGGGACCACGTGGCCGGTGGGCAGAGGTTTACAAAACCCTCTCTTGCAGAAAGCGAATAAACTGGGTGCGTGGCGAGAAGTGACGGTAGGGAACGGGCTCTGCAGAGAGCCTGTCATATCTGCTCAGGAAATGTCATTTAGAAAAAAAAAAATCAATGTCGCTATCAATTAAACAGCAGCTGTACATTTTCTCTTGTTTTTCCTCCCCATTAGCTGCTCAGCCTGGAGTTTAGCTTCGCGTGGCCTTTGCTTAAGCGGTGCTCAAGCCCCGGCCAGGACGTTGTCCTCTGCAGGTGCCAACCTGGAGACACGCTTCACGTCCTCACCTACGTGGGGTTTAAAAGACGTGAGACGTGTGGACATACTCAGAACATGTCTCTGGCATCTGCTGTCCTCCAAACCCTCCCGATTCTGCAGCTGCCATCAGCAGCAGGAGAGGCTGAGGGTTTCTTCCTTCCCACATCCATGAAGGATCCACAACTCTGCTTTGAACTCAAGGGCTTGATTTTGATTTTCAAAGGGTCAACTTGAAGCTCATTATCAACTCTTGTATCTAGACATACTTGCTTCAGAATAAACCATTCGATTCCTATTTCTGTCAATCTCTTTTTAAGATAACTCCCTGGGAGACAAAGCCATAATAAATTTGTGGCCTCAAAGCCATCCTACGGCCAACGTTTCCTTGGGTGGAACACAACCCAAGCAAGTAACAACAGCAAGAAGGGATCTGAGACCTGTGAGCTCCTAGACCTCAGAAAAACTTCCCCAAGAGAGCTAAGAGCTACTGGTACCCAAGAGGACAAGTAATCATGCAGGGAGAGAATCCTGCCAGGGTGAGGGCTTCACTTCCCAGGGGACAGGCACTTCTCCTGCCTTGTGCGTGTTACTGCACCAAACCCAGCCAGCCATCCCGGGTCTGCTTTGCCCCAGCTGTGTCCAACCCAGAACTCAACATCAGACACCAAGCAAGGTGGTGCCAGGAGGTGACACAAACTGAGTTATCTCACACAGGGATGTCACGTCGATACCCTTCCTGGAGACAACCTCACCACCAAGCCACCACGGAGCTCAGGGTTTCACCCTGCATCCCATCATCCTCATCTACTGTGAACACCCAAGGTGCACCAGTGGAGTTAGGAAGCCCGAGAGGCTTTGATGACAGCAGACAAACCTCCTCCATCACCTCCCAGACCTTTCCTCCAACGGGGCTTCCCCATCCGCCCGCACACACCAAACTTGATTTTTTTCTGGCCAAAAATAAAGCTCCCAAGCATTGCACATGCCATTACTGACCGATCGATGCTATTGATTAAATTACAAGGGAAACCAGCAGGACGAAGAGGCAGCAGGAACTGCTAATCTCATTTTGAAGCAGGCTATAAAACATCCCCCCCTTTTTTTTTTTTTTTTGCTGCTTCTGAGCACGTCGATGGCTTCCTCTCCCTTCCGCTGGCCAGCCCTGTGCAATCAAATAATTGGGTAACAACTTGCTGTCAAAAATAAGGAAGAGAGAAGATTTTTCTCTCTTGACCTAGGGAGATGTCCCTTCAGGACACGATGGCTGGGGAAGGAGGCAGCGGCCACCAGTGCCGTGGAGCAGCCAATGCACTGGGAAAACACCACGAGTGTCCTGGGAATCCAGACAGGACAACCAGTGCTTAGAGACATCGGAGGTCAACAGCCAACCTCAGGGCAAAAGACCCCAGGAGGTCAAGGCATGCAAGAGTTAAGCTGAAGAGTGAAGCTAAAAAATGCTGATTAAAAAAAAAAATATGCAGGCTCCAGTTTTCACAGCGCTCTTCCAGAGCTGGAATTGCCACCCCGTTCCTGAGAGCTCTCATGAGCCCACAACTGGGGTGAAAGAAGCTTAATCATTTGGCTTCTTTACCCGCCGTCCCTCGAAGGCAGAGGAGTGGAAAGCCACCGTCTTTCTGAAATCCTTGGGGCAACCTCGGGAGCACAGCAGCACCACATGCCACAGAGAGCAGCAGGAGCCATGATTTCAAAGGATCCCAGGTAATTATCATAATTTTATGGGAATAACCTTTTTTTGAGGCTTTGCTTTTTCAGCCTAACTTCTGAAGTCAGGTGTCTGTCTAGAAATTGGCTTTCTTCCCTTTTTCTAAAAGCTCCAGCCCGCATAGTTTTATTCACCCAAAAATGCAGCGAGGCCAGGCTAAGCCAGAAAGCCAAGGATGAAAGGGAACACCTAACATCTTACTGCCTCGAGGCTGGGAGGTTTCTATGGGCTTAACCTTTGGGGGGCAGGAAAGATTGAATTTTGGGGTTTTTTAGGTTATTATTTTAAAGCCAGTTTCATTATTTTGGTTATGAAAGAAATATATGAAACATTTATAAGTCTCTTAAAATGTGAAAGCTTGAAATTCAGCAGAATATTAAGTAATTTTATATTTTCCTTTTCGCTTTCTACTGGTTGTGAGTAACAAAAGCAGATGGCTCTGCCAGTCTCGGTCCCTATCGCATTCCAGGGACTGGTCCCCACGCCCGGGCATCCTGCTGCAACACCTGGGCTGCCCCAAAAGCCAAGCAACCAGCCACACTCATTAGTTTGGTTGGGGTGAAGGTCTGCATAAAATTAATAGTTCATGAAATATTTCTATTAGCATTTGGTTTTACAGTTTCTCTCATTAAACAACAAACGCTGGGTCTGTAACACATGAGGATGTGCTGCTGCTAATTCAAACCCCGGCCGCACAGAAAATTTGTTAAAGGATTTTCTAGTTAGTTTTGTTTGATTAGGGAAAGTACAACACAAAAATCAATTTATGAAGTCCATTAAGAGGTTTGCCCCCATCAAGGAACAAAAAACTCCACGTCCTTCGTCTCACCCGTTCAGCACGATTAAATTTGAAATGAAAGACTGAAACACCCTCAGCATTTCAATTTCGCTGAAATACATGCAGAGTCTCTTTTTAGTTATATTTTCCGCATTTTGGAGACAGGCTTTGCATTCCAACTCATTCATATGTCTTGACAAAAGCTGAAGTGAAAAAACTTATAAAACCTGGATCATGCCAATCGAAACCACCCCTGGTGATGCCATTGACCCACACATTGAACTGGGCTTATCTGCAGGAGGCTCTTTCTTCCAAGATAAGGAACTGAAAATCCCCCTTGATTCGAGGCCAGATCACCACGCGTGGGTCGAGACCCCCGTGGAGGATCTCAGCCCTCCTAAGGCTCAGCTGTGAGGTTTTTTTCCCCACAAAAGCCCACGATCAGGACCCTGCCCATTGTCCTTCCCAGCCACCACCTCCCATCCTTGCCCGGCGCCATCCCTGGGGATGCTCCTGCCCTCTTTGCTTCGCTTTCGGCCTTTCCCAGCTGTATCTACCAGCCCTTCGGGCCACCACCCCCAGCTCCAAACGTCACTCCTTTTCTCCTGTTCTTGCTTTGACCTCTCAGAGCCAAACTTCTCCCTCTCCATCAAATCACGGCTGCTTCAGGAGAGCTGTGAGCTCCCAGCTACCATACCCAAGTGCCACATCCAGATGTCTGTCACCTCTGCAGCAACCAGATTCTGCAGCAGAGGAGGAGACGACACGGCATTGCCCACCTGGAGTGGACCTGTCACTGCTTTGGAGACACATACAGCTTTTTACCATAGTACCTCCAAGTTCTTTTAGAGTCTCATAGACAGTCTAAAATCCAGGAACAGTGAGTAAGCGATTTCCCAAGATCACATGTAAAGTCTGCGCACAGGCAGGATGCAAAATTCAAGTCTTTCGACACCCACCGGTCCCTCATTTCCAGCACTGAGCCCTGGGAGATTTTCTGTAATCCATCTCCTTTTATCCTCCTCCAGTTTTTGCAGGTCAAAGTCAACTGTTATCAGGGCTCAATTTCACGTTAGAATTTTGTTTTGTTTTAGAGAAAATAATCTCTACTGTAAAACAAGGTTGATGGAAATTTTAAAATCCAAAGTAGATGCAAAGAAAAGAAACCATACATTTCCATTTTGAGATATCTGAATTGAAAATCTGATTATTTTCTGCTTTTCCCCATGCAAACGACTCAGAAGCACCAAGCCCCAGCCTCCTCCAGCCCTGCCAACCCTGCATCTTGGCTTTGAACATTTCTCCCCATTTTCCCCTCCCAGCTCCACCAGCAAGAAAAGTAAATATGAATTTCAGTTGAATTTCTGAGTCACTGGTGTTTTGTTCACCACAACCATATTGTATGATTATTGAAGAAGACACAGCGATCGTCATTACTTCAAATGAGGAAAGAAAGGAGTGAAAAGTCCAGTGGTTCCACCCGGCGTTTCTGTAAGACCTGACGCAAAGCAGTATAATCCAGGCAGCGAGGCAATACATCATCTGGCAGGAGACCATGTGGGCTTCCCAAATACTTCACAAAAAAGGAAACACCATCAGAACCCGTTCCCCATTCCCAATCTTATGTAAAAGCAATATAAATCAAACATCTGGTCTGGTTGCGCGCTGGGATTTTTGTGACATTGTGTAACGTGGGAACAGCACCAAAACTAATCAACAAAATTATCTCCCTGTAAATCACTGCAGTCTAGCTACAATTCTTTTATGTATTCTGTAGCTTTTTTTCCCCACTTTTCCCGGCTGTCTAGGTTGAATAAGAAACAAATATCTTTGTAACCCAAAGTCGCAGCTACACCGGGGGGACAGAAGACCCCCACACCAGTAGGGACCAACCTGAATCTCCCCACACCACACCGTTAGGATCCTAAATGTGCACAATAAACATTTCATTTCAAAATCACGTGTGCATGCAATTCACTTAAAAAAAAAAAAAAAGATGATCAACCCAAACTATTAGCATTGACACCGCACCCCATGAATACTAATGGAGCATCTCCCACTGTCTGCAGCAAGCAAAGGAATTTTTCTGACGCCACTCCTTTGGCAAGCTCTGTGGGGAAAGGGTGACAGCCGGGACCTTGACCTTGAGGGGGGTTAAGTCACAGTCACTGCTTGAGGGGTTGCAGTCTGCCATCCTAAAGCCAAGAGGAACCCGGGAGCTACAAAAGTCCTGGCATTGCACTAGACACCAACACACTTCATCATCTTGTGACTGCAAAGTGAAATCCCCAAAATCAACACAACCGGGGATTAAATAGGTTTGGGTTTTTATGGTTTTTTGTTTGTTTGGGTTTTTTTTTTCTATATAAAGGTGTTTCCCCCAGCCGCCTCACCCGAATCCCTGCATCACTCACCCTGGCACCCTGCAGCCTCTGAACCCATGGACCAGAGAGACCATCTTCCTCTGTAGGCTTCAATCAATCCATCATCCTGTGCCCCTCAAAACACCCAGAGCTTCACCCCAGCCACGGCTGCATCCCCCGGGCTGAGTGATGGATAACCCTCTGCTGTACAACACATCGGGAACCTGTGACATCAACCCAAGGTTGCCCTCGTAAGGACCGAACAGTTTTCCAGGCTTTGACCCGCTTTAGGATGGCTGCACTGAAGACTCCAGATTTTTTGGGTATTTTGCCAGGGTTCCTTTCCCCAGCCCCAGCAACCGACCTGCTCCCACGGCACGGGGATGGACCTGCCACCGCTAACTCTGCTGTGGGGCTTGAGCAAGGGCTGCAGGGGGGATCTAGTCGCTGCAAGACGATGAGTTGGGTTAAATCAGAAAAATCAGGAAAGCAAAGCTTTGCGTGCGCGACTTCTTTTGGGATTCTTTGCTTCCTAAGTAATTAAAAAGAAATCCCAACCTGGAACGCAGAGTATTACAGTGGGGAGGAAAGGACGGGAGAGAGAAAAGAGGTTTTCCAGGAACCTGTCCTGAGTCAGACACTTTCTGAGCCGCCCTGGATTTGCCACAGGAGTTTTGCTGCCGTACGCGCTCACCAGCCTCCCGCCGCGTCCCATGTCACAAACCTAACTCGGGCAGACAGCTCAAGGACTCGCACAGCTGAGATCGGCAGGAAAGAGAAAACATTTGGGGGAAGAGGGGA
>NW_010138888.1:11797-28007 GCF_000699245.1 Pterocles gutturalis
TTCCACAGAGGACGGGTACAAACGCAGAGGGACTCGGCAAGAAAAGCTCCACAAACTACATTAGCTTTTAAAAAAGAAAAAAAAAAATCTGCCTTTCAATCAAGCTAGCCTGAATACCTAAATAATAAAATCTCTGTTCAAGATGATGTGATCAAAAGTGACATAAGAGAAATAAAAGGGGGGGAGGAAAAGTAAAGATTTTTTTTTTTTTTAAAAAAAGAGAGAGAAATGGGTTGTCCTGGCAACTGGCATACCTTTCCAGCACTCCAAGATTATTGGATGAAATAAATGTTTTCTAATTAAATTCATAAAAGGAGGCATTTATCAGAGGGTGACCACTTAACATTTTGTTGCAGAAATGGTTATTTTCTTGTAACAGAACTGAAGGATGTAATAATGGTCTGGCTTTGATTTAACGGCAATACTTACATCCTCTTTTAATTGAACAGAGGACTTTTATCCCTTTTTTTTTTTCTTAAACTTTAAACAGTAATAGTAGAAACTGTGAACAAAGCCTAAATCAGTCCCTCAGATTAAGAAGAAGGGGCTGTGAACAGCCTCTCACGTGCAATGATATCACTTCACTGTAATTACCCCGGATTTATAACACTCCGGGTGAGATGAAATCACACCCACTAAACTGAAATCGGAACCTCGCTGCAAACATCAGCATTTCTACCCAGCTTGACAGGCTGGGGACTTCATGCCAACGAGCCAACTGGCAACCTGCAGTCCTGCCCATCAGCCTCTCCTCCAAGGTCAAGGCTGGCAGAACTGGAATGACAGCCTTGGAGGAAGGCTGCCAGGTTTAATAAATCTTCCTCAACGCTGACCTTTCTTCTCTGGGCGCTGCTGGGAAGCCAGCGACGGACCAGTGGGAGCTGTAAATACAATGGGAAGGGCAACAGCGTGTTGGCTGGTGTGGTTTTCCACGCAAATTTTGGAGACGTAGAAAAAAGGAAGAGCAAGAAACATCAGTCAGGTTGGGTTATCAAACTGTTAGGAAGTCGAAGTCCTGCTGCAGCTGGGTTAGCACGGGGCTGCACAGGCTTCCCGGATGGTCCAACCTGCAATCCCGGGTGCTAGGAAAAGGCGGCTGCTTGGGAGAGAGAGAACGGCTTCAGAGCATCTCAGTCTTTGAACTCCAGGACCTCTTGAGATAAACAGTCTAAATTAAGCAACAAAACATTCCAGGCTCCCTAGCAAAGCCATCCATTTCGGAGAAGCCGTTGGAAAGCAAGGCGGCTACTGGAGATGGCCACAAGGCATCAACGCATTTTATGGTAACTCCAAGTGGCCTTCCACGGACTGGTTTACTGCAAACGTCAACTTTCTTTGGAAAAAGCAGACAGCTCTTTTGAGTGCTTCTCATCTACAAAAACCTATTTAGATCACTGCACAAACTGAACGGCAAAGCACTGAGGAGCGCAGGCTAGAAGGCAGGCATTTGATGAAATATTTATCATTCAAAAACAAGGAAAAAACCAACAACAAGAAGAAGGGAAGTGTATTTCTAAAAGTGCTTCTTTGCAATGTGCAGTTCTGAGGAAGAACACTAGGAAGAACAAAAACCTATCGGTGAGGCGTAACAAGCAATGGGAGCGGAGAGGGAGGCAGATGGAGCCCTCACCAGCAGGAACCAGCCCTTCTCCTTATGGTTATTCTGCTGCCACCTTCTATGGTGACATGGGGAAACATCAGCAGCAAACACCCAAGAGTGGTGGGGAGGACATCACCCACGTGGTCCTTGCCACAGCCAGGAGATCCTGCGAAGGGAGGGAGCGGGGAGATCCTCCTCCGAGCTCCATAAACCTGCTCCCTCCCAAGGGTGCTCAGAGCTGATGCTCCTCTGAAATAGCTGGTGGAGAAAGAGGCTTGTTTACACAGAGGTGTATCAAAAATTATTATGGGCTTTCCACTGGGGCCCTTTTCTCCTCCACTCTACGACTGACGACCTGAACTGGAGAGATTTCAATTCCTGGGGACATCAGCAGGACACTGACCTCCTTCTGCATCTTCCCTTCTCGGAGGCAGATTTTGCAAAGCTCAGAGCACTACCAGGGTGCATGGGACAAGGGTGACAGCCACCCAGCATCTGGAGCCAGATGTGGCCCATTTGGTCCCATGGTGGCTTGTGTACCATGAGACAAGGAAAATAAAACAAC
This sequence comes from Pterocles gutturalis, assembly GCF_000699245.1. Lineage (NCBI taxonomy): Eukaryota > Metazoa > Chordata > Aves > Pterocliformes > Pteroclidae > Pterocles > Pterocles gutturalis. The sequence continues at coordinate 13,963 of NW_010138888.1, forward strand.
CATTGCTTGCAACGCGTTCTATTTGCACCACTCATTTTCTGAGCCAAAATAAGACAAATAGCACTGAGATGGACCCAGCCTTTCCCATGAGGGATTTTTGTCCATGTGTACAGCAGCTCTTATCTAACAGCTGGGAATCTGGATGGACACAAAGACCGACTCACTCTGTCGAGTGCCACTCCACCTGCCAATCACTTGGTGGGTTGCATTTACTTAATTTTCCTTTCCCTGCACCATGATAATTTCATGCTGCCAACAGCCCACCTCCTCTTTCAGATAAACCCTATCAACATCCTGTATTACAACACATTCAATTTATTTATGATCTCTCAAAGACTCAATTAGCTTCAGTTTACTCATCTGTGAGATGGGTACAGGATCTCATCCTTACTTCAGAGCGACCATCAATCACCAGATAAATTATTCATCGTTTTACAAGGTATCATTAGTCATGCTCTTTCATACCTGGGAATACACACACAAACGGAAAGGTTTAGATGATCACCGTTAATGCTCGATAGCTTTCATCTTGGTGAGAGCGATCCTGGGAGATATGCCCTCTGCTATCCTGATTTGATTAAGGAGCCAAAGTCTGACCATGGAATAAGGATTTGGGACTTCCCAGCACTACCAGTCCCATAGTACTCAAAGCCCTTTCGTGCCTCAGTTCTTCCACCTCAGCTCCTCAGGTTTGATTTATTCCCAGCTACGAAATTCCACAAAAAAAACCCAAAAAAACAAAAAAAAGCAAAAAAAAACCCCAAACCCAAAACCCAGTATCCCTATATGAGAGGTGCTATGAGAGGGAAAAATATCATCATACCCAAAGCCCATGACGAGAGGTGACTTGGCTTTAACAGATTAGTCAATACCGCCTGGTGAAAAATAGACCTTCTGATGGATTTCAGTGGCTGCTCTGCCTTCGACAGTAAAAGCACTTAAGCGCTCGGGCAGGCTGCTGCTGCCTTCATTGACAATTTACAGCCAGGGCTAGTGGCTGGGAGATAGCTGGCTTGAGCAGATAAACTGCCAGGCCCCTAAAATACTAATCATCTATTATACTCTCTTCCATTGCTTGCCAATGAGACATTGCTGATACAGAGGAGATTTTTTTGTCCTGTTGCATTCATCCCATAAATTAAAGACAAAAACATCTTTTTTTTTTTGTTACCGTACATTATTGCATCTTCTCAGTTGCTCCGTTTTTGTTCAAACACCCAAAAAAAAAAACTGAAAACCAGCTTGTACATGGCTGGAAAGCTGTTGCCCAGACTTCCCACTCCAAGTGATGCCATGTATGTGACTGCGAGGCAAAGCTCTGCCAAGGATTGCCAGTCGAGCCGTGGTCTCTCCTAATGAATTTCCATGACATAACGAGCTGACGGCGCCAGGCTTTGCTGGCTGCTCCGGAGGACAGCAGCTACCAGGCAATTACACCGAGGCACATTCCCCATTAATGAAATGCACCTCATTTACCATTGGTACCAGCAAGTTGGGATGAAACAGCAATGTAAATATGGGTTTCTCTTGCCTCTAACCACCTTTTTTGCACATGCATTGTGTGTGGCGATGGTGCTGCCTGAGCATCAGTCCTAGCGTGGATAATTCGTCTTGCTACAGTAAGCCAAAAACACGGGGTTTTTTTTGCAGAGCACCACGATCAAGAAGACACACACACAAATTCGGTGTCAGTCCAGCACACCGACCACCCAGCAGGAACTGGCTGGTGTCACTTGAATACCCTCATTTGTCCCCCGTTGTCCCTCCTCATGGAGCCAGCTCCTCGTGTCAGTGCTTCCCACCATCACAGCCCAACCCCATCCCATAACATCTCCTGGGGAACAGGGTCACAGGGACATCCTCAGAGCAAGCCTGGATCAACAGTCCTGAATCGAGCCACTTCACACCATCAGACAAGTTAGGAGCTGAAGCTGAGCAACTTTTGTAGGACAGGCGGTGGGGAGCTGAGCGTGACCCCCACTCCACAGTGCCTCTGAACCCTCCTGGTTCCAGCAGAGATTTCAGCTCAGGCTGTGCATGGTTTGGGGTAGCACAGCAGCATCTTCATAGAATCACAGGATGGGTTGGGTTGGAAGGGACCTTAAAGCCCATCCAGTGCCACCCCCTGCCATGGGCAGGGACACCTCCCACCAGCCCAGGTTGCCCAAAGCCTCATCCAGCCTGGCCTTGAACCCCTCCAGGGATGGGGCATCCACAGCTTCTCTGGGCAACCTGGGCCACTGCCTCACCCCCCGCACAGGAAAAAACTTCCTCTTAATATCCAACCTAAATCTCCCCTCTTACAGCTTAAAGCCATTGCCCTTCATCCTATGGCTATACTCCCTGATGAAGAGTCCCTCCTCATCTCTCCTGTAGCCTCCTTTAAGTACTGGAAGGCAATCTTCCTGAGCCACAGGAAAAAAAAAACCCAACACAAAACACACCCCAAAAAACTACAAATTAGTTTTACAGGGAAAAAAGCCTCAACAAACCCCAAAACCCAACCCTAGGGCATTCAGCTCGTGCCCTCTCCCACCATCCCACTGCCCCATGATGGGTGCTGACCCTGTCCCCCTGCCCCGGGAGATCCCACCCCATTTGTGAGAGCTGGAGACAGGCAAAGCATCTTTTAACATCTCATTCTGCATCACCTACACGTGTGTCACTGCTCAAAGAGCCGCAGAGAGCCCAGGCCACCCAGCTAAGCACACAGCCAGCCCAAAGGGACCACGCTGCCCTTGGAAAAAACACTGGGCTGCAAACTAACCACCTTGCGGCTAATTATCCCCCAGTCTGCAACTGAGCCCACCACAAAGAGCTGGGGAGAAATTCCCACATTTCCCAGGCTTTCCTCCCAAAATGCTCTCCACCGGCTCAATGCAGGGTCAGACGGCGAAGAGGAGGCGGCAGCCAGGAGATAGCAAGCACCAGCGTGGGAGGCAAAGGTTGCAGCAATGCTGGGCTTTAGGTATTAAAAAAAAAAAACAAAAAACAAAAAAAAAAACCCAAAACCTAGCAGAGAGAAAGGGATGAGGTTTAGAATTTTGGGGAAATGTTTAAACTGTTTTGGAAACAAGCAAACAAAGAAAAAAAAGTCTCCAAACTTGCAGGAGGTACAGGAGAAGGGGCTACAGGTCTGACAGCCCACTTCCACATTGTAAATCCCCCTGGGTGACATAATAAGGAGCTTCATCTGCCCATCTGAAGCGGTGGCCCAGGAGCCAGCCAGGGTATCAGTGACATCCGTTGCCATGGGAACGCTATTACCAGGAAACGTGGCTCAAGGTGGAGAGGAAACCCCAGAGATTCATTAGCAACAGGTTCCCATGGCAACTGCTCCAAACTCATTAATAATTCTCCCTCCCCCTCTCCCCCTTCCCAAAGAAAAACTTCTTTCTGAGCGTGGGTGTGAAAATCCTCTGGGGAGGCTGATCAAAGGGCCAGGAGCAGCACGGTGTGGTCCCCCCCAAACCTGGAGTGTCCCCCCCAACCTCCCCCTCACCCACCGCCACCACTCGCCTCTCAAACCCACGATATAAAATAAAAGGAAGCGGTTTGGGCAGACGAACCCCATTTGCAGGGCAGCATCACACTAAGGCATACACTGTGGCCCCAGAGATGCTGGAGCAGGTAAAAAATAAGAAGATTTCTCCGTTAAAATGCAGAAAGAGCAAAGAGCAGCCCCCATGGGGCTCCAGACCAGCCGCTTTCTCCCTCCTGTGCCCCCCCATGTCCCCTCTATTCATCTCCTGCCATTGCTTTTCTCTTGCTAAATTAGTTTCACCCCAGATTGAAGACTGTAATTCTCTTCTTGTCCTAAAAAAGCAGCTGGGCTGCAAAAAAGTGTTACTATGCACGAGAGAGGAGCAGAAGGTGGGAAATCCAGGGAAAAGCAGAGCAGGGAGAACCCAGCGCCAGACCCAGGCTCCGGAGCTGCTCCCTCCCTCCAGGCTTTCCCAGGAAACACGAGGTGCTCCCTCGCTCCTGAAAAATCACCTTGCTGGGCAGGGAATACTGCGGCTTTGAGTTTCGATAGCACTGCCGGGAAACCTTGGAGGGGATGGGGAAGGAGATAAAAATCTAGAAAACGTGTGCGTTCTCTGCTGCACCAGCAAGTTTACTGCAAACGGGGAAACACCTCTAGTGTAACGCTGCTGGGAGGTGCAAAAGGGAATCGGGAAAATATCTGGACCAGAAAGAGCATCCCCTACGGGAACCTGCAGAACACACGCTATGGGGTCGGGCAGTGTGGAAGAACCCCTGTTGCTTTGAACAAACATTGCATTTCTTCCAGCTGAGTTGAGGTTTCCTTCATTTACATGTTGGTCTCTTTTGTGGAGCAACAAAAGTTTAAGGGACAGAGAGGTTTGATCTCTAAAGGATAAATACTCCTGGGAGATGATGTCCCCTCAAACCCAGGCAGGACTTCAACACGTGGAGCTTGTGCTGAGCTCAGCACCCAGCTGAAAAAAGAGGGTTGGAAAGCATTTTTCCTTCTGCTGCTTTTCTGCAGGTGTTTTCTCAAAATGAGAGCTCCAGCATTTCAAACCCTGTCCCAAATCCACGGTTCAGAACAGAGCTAATATCAAACCCATTCCTATGATTTTTCCTATGGATTTCAATGAGACTGCTCTCAGTGTTTGTAGTATTAAGTGTTCTGGAGCACTTTGGCAACAATAGCTATACCTCTCAAAGCCAAATAATATTGAATTAACTCTAATGATGGTATAATAACTGAACAAGCCTGAGGGGAGAACGTATGGCTTTATTTTTTCATGTTTGCTTGCCTTACATAAATGAGATATCATCTCTTACGATAAACTAATATGAATATCAAACAAATCGAACCATCTCCATGGTTTTTATCCTCTGCAGTTACAATAGAAAGGCTCAGGCAATGTTAAACCCAAATTACATTTCACATGCAAATATTAGATCCCAGCCTACTGCTGTCAAATGTCCAGGAGAGGGTTTATTTCCTACACCTCCAGCCTAATCTCTCCGTTAGGCACCAAATAGTAAAACTGACATTTTGGCTGCAAGAGCCTCCCACATCGGAGGAGCTGTCAGTGTGGATTACCACGTTTGGGAGATGGATCTATTACATATACATACACACACGTATATATACAAGTTCATTTGTTTACATGAATAGCAAAATGTGTTCGCTGTGTGAGACTGCTGATATAAGACAAAAATCGGATAAAATCAATAAATATTCAGGTCTAGGGCTGTTCCTCTCTGCTTGTGGAAGTTAGGGCAATGCTGCCAAACCCTTCCCTCTGCAGCCTCTCTGGGCAAGGAGACCGCTTTTGGGAATCTCCGTGCGACAGCAGTGGATGTACACCTAACACAGATCTGTTACACGGTTCATAAGATATGAATAAAATCCTCCAGCATTTTAAATTTCCCTGAACAGCAAACAAACATAAACAAATTCACCGAACAATGATATATTCATAATGCAGAAGCACCACCAAGCCCAAGACAGACCGGGATCCCATCACGCCAGGTGTTGCACAAACAGACTAGAAAGCCCTTCCCCCCAAAGAGTTCCCAATCTAAAATTATTCGTTATTTCAATTTTAACAAATCTAGCCCCAGATAGCATAAAACCTGGCATCATAACTTGTTTTTCCTTGTAGCAATTAAACGATAAAGGCAAGAAGCTGCTTCGGAGCCTCTCTTTATTGCAACTGCTTGGGATGCTGCTAAAGTTCATCAGAACAGCGGGGCTGAAAAGAGCGAGACAGCAGTCAGCAAATTGCTGAGCTGCCAACAGCCTTCATCTCGATATGTTCTTGTATCTGACTTTCTTTTAATTCTGCCTGAACAGGACGGAGTCTTTTTCCCATCATGTGATGGGTCAAAAATACATATACTTGTTAGAATGCAATTTGGATCGAAGGAGCAAAGGTCAGGGAATATGCTTTCATTATTCACCATAATAAGGCTGGGAGACTTGTAGAAGAAAGATATTAATAGTACTCAAGAGGGAATAGCTTGGCTCGGTGCTGCGGAGAGTCCAGCTGGGCTGGATGAAGGCAGGGCTGTGGCAAGAGGCACGGGCTGTGGGTACCCAGGGCCACCCGGCAGCATGGAATCATGGAATATCAAACCCTGTCCAGCTCTGGGGTCCTCAGCACAGGACAGACCTGGAGCTGCTGGAGCGGGGCCAGAGGAGGGACGGGGAGATGGTCCGAGGCTGGAGCAGCTCCCGTGCGAGGACAGGCTGAGAGAGTTGGGGGTGTGCAGCCTGGAGAAGAGAAGGCTCCGGGGAGACCTTCCAGCACCTCCCAGTGCTGAAAGGGGGCTACAGGAGAGATGGGGGGGCTCTGGGTCAGGGGGTGCAGGGACAGGACGAGGGGGAACGGTTTGAAGCTGCAAGAGGGGAGATTGAGATGAGATATTGGGAAGAAATGTTTTCCTGTGCGGGGGGTGAGGCAGTGGCCCAGGTTGCCCAGAGCAGCTGTGGATGCCCCATCCCTGGAGGGGTTCAAGGCCAGGCTGGATGAGGCTTTGGGCAACCTGGGCTGGTGGGAGGGGTCCCTGCCCATGGCAGGGGGTGGAACGATTCTACGATTCTAAATACCACCTACGAGAACTGAGGTGTAGAATTCCAAGAGGGTTTTAGAAACGTCTTTAGCTTTAACCTAAAGTATTACTCTAATAGTGGTGTTCAATTGGCATAACAAGTGGAATTAAACACAACTTACCCTGGGCAGGATTAGACTAAGGATTTTAAATGCTATTTGTTATGTCCTACTAAATACTGCTGTTGGGTTAATGCAGGTCTTCAGAAACTGTGGTATTGTAACGCTACCATGGTCTTGACGAGCTTTCCAGGATACCTGTGCTGCAATTACCTCCGCTTGCACAGCCTTCGAATCACAGAGGACCTGTCCTCTTCAGATGCTTCCTCAAGGGCAGAATTTGAGACACTTCATCAAACTGATAAGACACCTTGCACCACTTCTGCCCAAGCTGTGCTTTTTCCTATAAGATAAAGATTTCCACTTCCAGGCCATCATTCCGCTACCTATCACCACAGCCAAAACCCACTTTAAATAAGCAGGCTTCCAGAGAAAAGAAAAATCAAGGCATTTTAAGTCTTTTTATAAAACACTAAGTCCTTTCCTCAAGGACAGTATTTTATCTGCTGCACAATGAGATGAAGAAATCCCATCGGACTAAAGCAAGAGTTGAAAGCGCTGCAGAAACTGCTCCGGGGTCCCCAAAACCACTCTGAATCTCTACAGCGTGGCTTCAGGAGATGGTTTCATCTTTCAGCATATAAAAGCCCTGCAGGCCCCTTTTGGTATATAAATGGCCTAAAAACATAGGGAAAGCCACGTCCCTCCTGAGCTCTCGTGTATCTGACTTCATTAATGATCTGTATGAGGAAGATCTTCCAGAACACCAAAATAATGGGAAATAAGCGTGCGGAGATGAAGGAAGGTGATTCCTTCTCTGCGTGCAGAGGAAAGACTGCTCCAGGGAAGGACGCTTCACCAAACTGTATTATTACCTTTAAGATTGCTTTAAATGTGAAGAAGTCCAAGTATTCCCACTTCTCTTTAACTTTACGCAAGGCCATGGATATATGCCGTGCATCTGCCTGGTACGAGGAAGCAAACCCAACCTGGAGATCATTCAGAAGTGGGTTATGGATCTCTTGAAACAATCCTTCTACAAGAACAGCAATAATGATATTATGAGCCCAAAACTCTCTGGTTTGAGACTCTGAGTTATTTAGAACAAGACTCTTGTACCAAATTTTCAGCAGCCCTGAACTTCTATAAGTCAAGAAATTCTGCAGCCATCAAGGTGCTCAACAGCCCTCGATTAAACCAGAGGCCAGCTAGCCCTGGCTGGCTGAAATAGGCACCTAAAAATCATTCACTCCTATTAAAACCTCTGGCTTCAATGTTTGTCATCCACTTACAACTTTCAAAAGCCTTAAATCTGCAAAATTGGCAGAAACCCAGCCTCCTGCAAGGTCACCACCGCGTCCTCCCTGCGGCAGCATGTCACGTCTCATCCCAAGTCAGGCATAAACCCCACAATAAAACCTGCTTCTTCCTTCCTGAATAACACCGCTTCTTCCTCAGGCTACCACTTTAATACCAATAACGGAGTGACCGGAATCACCACAGACCATAAGTGGTTGAGTTTGACCCGGTGAAGGGAAGAGCTGCACATCAGCTCCGCTTGCTCAACCAGACCTTCCACCTCCTGCAACCCCACTGCCGTCGTTCAGTGCAGAGGCGTTCTCAGGATCTGCCTGGGGAATTTCCATGCAGGAGCCGACATTTCCTCCCATGCACTGAGACAAAACTCATCAGCTTTTGTGCCATAAGTCGCACGATTTGCTCAAGGCGTGACTCTGAATCCAAAAGTTGGAGATGGTTTTTTTCCCCACTGATATATCACTTGCCCTAAAGAAAGACAGCGCATCCCCCAGCCGTGCCTTGCTTCTGTCCTTGGACTATGACACTTGCATTCACATTTCCATTCAATAAACCAGCTCGGCTTTCTCTAAGCAAAGAATTATTCAGATCAATGTGTTTAAAAAAAACAAAATTACAAACTGAGAAATTGGAGATGCAACAGCAATTAAAAAAAAATGAATAAACAGAACTGCACAGCTCACAACAGGCCAAGAGATCTAGTGACGGTCCTGTGGGTTGGCCACCGTCCACTCGTGAAACCGCAGACCTCCAAGGAAAATCAATGGTGCTCCTGCGGCACGTCCACCAAAGAGGCTCGTGATGGACTCACTGTGTGCGGGTTCCCACCAGCTCTGGGGGCAGCGTGGGGGAGAGGGACAGGGTGACCCCTGGGGGGACAGGGGAGGAGGGAGACCATCATGGTGAGAGCATCCCGAAGGTGCTGGGATCTGCGGCAGCTCTCTTCTGCCCATGACACAAGGTTTCTCTGAGTTCTGGTGCTTACCCATGGTTTAGAAACTCCTTTTTTTCTGTTTTTTCTCAGTTTTACCTCTTTCTCCTGGTGATGCTAAGACAGCCTGGCCCAAATCTGAACTCCCTTCAGCAAGGCAAAGCACAGACCCCCTAAAGCCCGAACTGCCATTGATCCCAACATCTCCAACACTAGGTCCATTAGACCCACGGATATTTTGCAAACTTTTTTTCACACACTCTTCAAGTTTGCCCAGAGCATTAAACGAAAGCTGGAGGATTTATCGGCAGCCCTGTCTCCAAGGATGGAGAATAAGAAGAAAAGGGTCAACAGTCCTCGCCTCTCCTGCCCGCGGCGTTGCAGCATGCTGCAGTCCGGCCGTATTTCACACCCTGCATCCCCCCGGCACTGCCCAGAGTTAAATACAGCTACAAAGTTAGCATTAAAAGTAACAGCCTGGAGAAGGAGAAAAAGTTGTTTTCAGCTGAGATTTAAAGCGAGCCGCTGAGTCAATGAGGCAGAGAGGGAGCGGAAGGGAGAACTGCGGTGCAATAGCTACTCTGTCTTCAGCCATGAAAGATGAACAAATTGGCTCAAAATTGCCCTCCTTAATTTTATAGCCTGCTGTACATACCTCATCCATTTCGCGGCTCAGCTCGCTCAGCCCACGCTGCCTTCCCGGAGCCCTCCATCCTCCCTGCCCCGCGCAGACGGACACGTCCCCTCCTTAGCACCCCCAGAGACCCCACCGCAGAGGGGCAAACCCCCCAGGAGAGCCGAGCATCGACCCGAGTTCCACATGGTACCCGCACAAGCAGCCTCAGCTCATCCCAACCTCAGTTTTCCCCATCTGGCAGCACTACCCATAGTTTCTATTAATTTGCTCTCCCAGCGCGCTTATTATTTAAGCTCTGCGTTACTTAACTCTCCAACATGTTTTGAGACACAGCTTGCAGAAAAGGCACTATGCAAAATAAAATCGCATCTTCTGTTCTAATTTGTTTCAGGGGCTAATTACCAGTTTTATTGGGTTTCTGAGCACGAACGTGCGCCGCATATTCTATACGGCACAGCTGCATACCAGAAAGTGATCCTTTGAGCATTGGAAGTTTCGTAACTTTGTTTTTAAAACTGTATGGGAAAGGGAAATAATAGATGGTCGTTAGGCATTGAATAGGTTCCATTTTTCAACCCTTTTTTTTTTTGGTTTTAGTGTCGATACGTGGGTTTTCCCTATAGTCCCTACCAAGCCTGGTACAGTCCTTCAGCGAAGCTCCACCAGACCCTTTATCCTGGTTTTGGCAGCTACCGAGTGCATCCCACCGAAACGTCAATCTGAAGGAGAGATGAGGATAAATAAATTCCAGCAGCACTTTCTTAAAAAGAGGCTTCAGCCTGCTGCAGCCTCCCAGGAGGTGAATAAACGCCAGGAAAGCGGCCGCTGCAGGGAACCAGCCTCTGGGAAGAGCGAACCTGAGCTCGGGGCAGCGGCTCCCCCGGTGCCCCACGATGGAAATGAGCTCAGCTTAAAGAGGGCATTATTGGGATTATAGCACTTTTGTCGCTCATTTTAAACCAATGCGGAATAATCCCTCTGCGATGGGTCGCTATGGATGAATGCGAAAGGCTCTGAATTCATGGGATGGCCGTGTCCCACGTCCTGCTGCCCCAATGCCAGCAGGAGCCAAACCCAAACCACGCCTGGAAACACGTTCCTAAACCTGGAATCGGTCTCAGCACAGCTCTAAACATCCAAAGTTGTAAAAAGAATAAAGACACAGAGATGTGCCTTTTTCCTTGCCAAATTACAGGGAAGAAAACTTCTAAACTTCCCTTGTGTTGAAAAAAAAGAAAGAAAAAAGAAAAGATAAATACACCGAAAGGCTCATTTGCAAGGCTGTTCTGCATGAAGAAATAATAATTAAATAGACCCACTTGGTGAGAAGAGCAGTGATGGGGTGTGCAAGGGCAGGGGGACGGCACGCACCCAGGGGTGCTCCTTGGGAGTGGGCACTGCCGGGACCCCCTCGGGCAACCGTCTCCCTCCTCGGAAAGACCCCGCTCCCAGGCGGCTGTGTATAATTAACTTGCATCAGGATGGAGCCGACAAAACCCTGTCCAGAGAGAGCGCGTGGCCGCAGGAAAGCCTTCCCGGAGCCGGGCTGATGGCATCTTGGCAAGGGGAGCCGCGGGGAAGGAGCACATCCCGCTGGCGGCCGGCCACCCCATCCCTCCCTCCTATTAACACGCCGGCCCTTTGCTATTCGGAAAGTAAAAGGGCAGAGATTTGTTTTTACAACACAGTGTTAGCTTTCCACGAAGGAATAAAAAGAAAAAATAAAAAAGTATCAGCGAGACAACCTACACGTGTAAAATCACAATTTATATCCCCCCGAGCAGAGCGGTGCCAGGGACAGGGAACTTTGCAAAAGATCAAAATGCATTGGAGCAGCAAGGATGGCATCGTCCCCGGGGAAGTGGCACTGATAGGAATGATCAGAAGTGATGGACAAAGTCCCAGGTGAGGTGCGGTGGGAGCTCCAAGCCCCTCCTGCTCTCCGTGTCCCCTGGCTGCAAGTGTCCCAGCCGCATCCCTCGGGATGGCCAAAGCCCAGCCATGGGGTGGGGGGGACGGTGTCTCCTCCCCATGCAGCTCCACAGCCAGGCTGTCCTGCATCTCATCATCCCCTCCAAGGGGCCCGTCCCCGTGACAGCTCAGCCGGTGCAGCCCGGACAAACACCATCTTCCCGGGAGGATTTATTGCCGAGCCCACAAGACTCGGCTCTGCCGCTAATTTCGGCTTAATTCCCGTGACGGACGAAGCACGAGCTCCTGCCTGCACCCTCCCTGGCCCTTGCCTTTGCCAACCCGAGCTCTGCTGAGGAATGGGGACGGAGGATGAATTTGGGATCTGGGGAACTGCAGCCAAACCTGCTGCAGTGGGAAAAGGGACGTGTCCCTCCAGGCCCCCCGTAATCTCACCCACTTGTCTACCACCCTGACCTTTCAGAGCATTTACCTTTTGTACATCCCTCACCTCTCACCCTGCTCATGTGCCTGGCAGCAAAAGCACCAGCGCTGTGGATATCCAGCTCATCCCCATCCCAGGGACACCCAGAAACACACCCTGTGACAATGCCATTACAGCCGCAGCATCTCAGAAGGAGATTTCTCAAGGCCCACGGAGGCACAAGCCATCCCTTCCAATGAGGAACTCAACTCATCCCAGTCCAAGCAAGTTTTTTTTTTTTAATCCGCATCACTATGTTTTGTCTTTGGTTCACACTGGGGAAGGCTTTGGGGGAAGAGAGGGGCTGAATGAAAACTAAACTTCTGCAGAACAAGGAGGCTGTGATCATAAAAACCTTATCAGCTCCTTGAATTATCACCACCCAGCCCAGGGGAGCCCCCAAAAATCATCCACCTTCAGTGATTCCTGCAGTGATACGAAGGAGAGGAGAAGGGGCGGCTCAGGGAGAGTTGCTGTCCCAGCCACGGTGAACACGGGAATTGCGCGATGGGATGAGGGTGCATCGCCGCCTCCTCCTCCGTATAACCCGCAGCAATAAATCCTGCCCTCCCTGGGACCCAGACATCCACGCCATGGTGACACCTCAGCCTCCTCCTCAGCTCTGCTCTTCCCAGATCCTTGCAGCCTGGAGTCGGAAGGTGTAAGGATCATTCCCGAGAGAACTGACAGCGTCTGCCGCCTGTAACCCGGAGCACGGCGGTGCAATTACACGGTGTCTAACAACAGGCGTTTTCTTCCCTCGTGGTGCTCTGAAAATTACCAATTTCATGGTTGATTTTTCTCTCTGCTCGTTTCTGCTCATAACTCTTGCACCCCCCACGCTTCCCAGCTCCTCAGCGAGCGGGTGCGTCGCAGCCGGGATGCTTCGGGGTTTCGAGAGCTGCCTGGAGCCTTGGGATGGGTGGGACACGGGTGGCTGGTTGTGTGCATCCCAGTGCAGGAGTAATCTCCTTCCAAGTGTAGCAGAGACATGTCAGTGCCATGTGCGCACGGGGATGGCATCTGCAGAGATCCCAGCCGGCGTGTGGGACCAGTAACTGCAGGCACCACGCCCTGGAAACCTGGCCAGCTCAACACCAACATCCAGCCACTTCCAAAATGCTCTTTATGGTCCTTACAGCCAGGATGTTCCTCCAAATCTCTGCTCCTACAGAAAACTCCTTTCCACGCAGGATGCATTTCAGCTCAAGGGAAAAGGGCAACTCCTCTAAGAAGCTCCTAAGCTGCCATGCAGTTATTGGGTTAAGGATTTCCTCTCTTGGCCTGATCCCCAAGGGTCTAAGAGGCATTTTACACTCCTTTAGCAACGGCTTGATGAATTTCCATGGCTGTATTTCCACTCACATGACAGTCCTTCCATTCTGCTGCCTGCACATAAAAGGCATCGGTGCACATCAGCTATGCTCTGCCCATCCAGACCCCTGGCCAGAACTGCAAGCTTTCACCCTGCCACCGTACATTTATTTTCTTGTTCACCACTTTGCACTGACTTCTTCAAACACCAGACAAGGCCAGTAACAAGCACAGAGACGGAGCACCACAGCCTCACAACCCAGCCTGATGCTGCACCAGGACCCCAGGATACCCAACCCATATGCATCACCCTATATAGCCCATCTGCTCTGTGAATGAGATCTGAAAAACTTGAGTCACAATAATCTCAACATCAGATATTCATTTTTGGCCAACAAGCATCTATCTGGCCAGCAGGGAAATGGGGCTGATCAATCCCGTGCTGATTTCTCACATTGGGTTGGTTTTTATTTAACGGTACGGCTCTCTGAAGTCATATATCTCCGGCAGGCTCGGCTTAAGGAAGCGTAGCCTGATGTTTATAGTAACAAATCTAATAATCAAATACAGTCTGGTAAATGACAAACTGTTTATTTTCCCTCACATGAGGAATTCTTGTAAAACTGCTGAAACATTCCATTTAAAAGTCATTTACATGGCGATGTGCTGGGTATTGTCATAAATCCGGGAAAGCAGCCTCATGAATAATTTCAGAGACTAAAAATAATCCCGAACAGGAATCTTTTCTTCACGCCTAAACTAAGGAACTCACAAGTATATATATATATATTTTTTTTT
>NW_010138889.1:0-18807 GCF_000699245.1 Pterocles gutturalis
CCAATGACCAAGGCTCAGCCTGTTCTCAGACAACCATCCCAGAGCAGGGTGAGTTCTGAAACTGCAATCCCGGTAAAGAGATAAAAGCCTGAGAGTCCAAGATACCAAGACGACCCTGAAAGAGGGGTGACCCAGAGGGAGACAACCCGGAGCAAGAGACAGCACTTCCTGACAGACCCTTATCTGTATATATTGGGCATGATGTGCATGATAAGGAATATGTCACTGGCCAATTTGGGTCTCAGTCCTAAACCTAAGGTTGAATCCCAGGCTAGTAATTGGGGCTACTCCTCCCAGCTTCTCCTGCACCTACAGGCACTGGCACAGTAGAGAAGCTGAAAAGTCCTTGCCTGTCCTGGCAGCAACTATAAACATCAGCATGTTATCAGCCTTCTCAGCACAAATCCAAAACACAGCCTCTCACTAGCTACTATGAAGAAAGTTAACTCTGTTCCAGCTGAAACCAGGACACTATACCATCCCCTGACCCATTGAGGCAGGAGAGAATATGAGTGGCTGAATGGGAGTCTAGCTGCCACCTGAAGCCAACTCACCACAAGAAGTCAACTTAAAGTAGGGCAAAAAAAAAAAAAAAAAAGTTTTATTACTATGCAGAAGAAAAGTGTGGACAAAAAACCCAACATTGCTGTGAAGAATTAGTGGGTGAATAGACTCTGAAAAATCCCTGCCTGTTGGCAGACACAAAATCAAATACCTGGGTGCCAGATGTGTGTGTAGCTGTGGACTCCATCTGTAGCACATGCTTTCATGCCATATGTTACTTTTTATCAAATGGTGGTATGATTACATAATAAGCTTATGGAAAAACAGATCTGTTCCCACCTCTGCTCTTCTTTATTGTCCCATCTCTCTCCCTTTGTCACTACTGAAACATAAATTCTGTAGGCAACTCTCTTTCTACAGACTATATTTCCACTGTCCCTCCAAAAAAGAGGATCACTGAACTATTGGGCTCTGAGGAGTTAATATCCTGATATTAGCCACTCCTTAGTCTGATAATTCTACCAATCACTGTTTTGCAAGTGCATGATGTTTCCTTTTACTGGACTAGCATTAATGTTATAATTATACTTTCACACATTTTAATATTGCAGGATATGGAAAAACTATATTTAACTTTATAGCATAAGTATATTAAATATAAAAAGTTTTGAGCCCACACTCATTTTAAAGAGACAAAGTAGTGACAAAAATTTAGCAGGAGCAATTGCTCCGGGTTGGTTTTTTTTTCATCATTTTTTGGTTCCGCTTTGTTTTATTAACAAGACTGTGGAAACACTGAGAGTGCAAAAAATTTATAATTTTTACTCTTTAAATGGAATACTTTTTATTTTTTCATGATAGCCCCCACAAGCTGGTCATCTTTTCATTACAGAGATAAATTACCTTTTTGAAAATAAGTTGACAAACTGTAGTTAGTTTGAACGCAGACCATGGTTTCTCTGATCATCAAGTTTCACTCAGCTTTATACCTTCTTTGTGATCCCTTAATTATGAATGGAACTGTTTAGATTGTAATATAACTGAGAGCACCTTCACACTTTCTCTAATTTCATCATTGATTTGGGTTTGTCCCTAGGATAACATTTAGAAACACTTGAGATTTCAAAAACATCCATTTAGACCTGAGCTTTAGCTCTCATTCCTATAACATGGTACTGGAGTGCCCCCCACATTCATGGCTGAGGTGAGCATACATTGATGTTCCTTCATGAGGTTCCCTATTCCTCTTCCTGTATCTTACTGTAATGTTGAGTCGATGTAAAGTTTGCTTTTCCCTAAGCAGAAGCTGGCATTTGGCCCTATTCTTTGTCTTTCATAAAGCCTCACAATATTTTTGGAACTTTGACTTGATTCTGGTTCATTCACTTCTCTATAAACTGAATAATTTCATTTAAGTCAGTATACATATAGTACAGTGAAAATAGTGTGAGTGAGAAAAGAAAGCTGCTGGCTTTTCATTTCTGTTATTATTTTAGCTATCCTTTTAAAGAAGGTAACAAGGGATAATATCTCTATTTCTTTTAGTTTAATTTTAGTTCCCCTTATCATTCTTCAGAACTTTATTTGGCTAAGAGTTGCAGAACAAACTAATTCCATATTCTGTTAAACTGCATGTCAGTTACACTTGTGAAAAAGGAAATATTTCTTTAAAAATAATATTATGTATAGCAGATCTGCTGAGGGCATTACAAGACCCTGAAGACAGTCTGGACCATGAACAATGTTCACCTGAAAGTGTTAGGACCTTACAAAAGAAAAAGAGGACAAAATTAGTCAAAGGCACAATACAGATTTTCACTCTGCTAAACTGAAGTAAGATCACTTTAGATGTGAGTACCGCTCCCCAGTATGATGGGGAGGACATCCTCCCCAAGAAAACCCCTAATAATCTTCAGTGGAGGTTAGGCTTCCACCTGCCTTTGCATTTTGCCAGTCAGCTTCCTCTACAATGTTGAGCTCCCTTTTCCTTTGATTCTGTCTGTTAAGGGATTGATTTTTGGAAGAAAGAAAAAAAAAAAAAAAAAAAAAAGGTCAACCTGTCATCTTAATATCTGTTGACTAAAAAAAAAGTGGAGACTTAACATTGGTCTCTCAATGGAAATAAATAACATTATCCATAAAGTAATATTTCAGATTTTCTCTACTTTGTAGTACAAGATCCTCCATAATTTCATTTCTGTCACTATATAGTCGTTAATGAATCCACATGCCAGCACCACTCACAGTTGTCAATATGGAATAACAAGATGATACAATTTAGGAGATTTCAGGTTTTCTTTTCTGAACCCAGAATCAAGACAATAGAGGCAATTACTCTGCAGAGACCAAAGGAATACTATTAAAAATCTGTCCCGATGCAAATGTTCTCAGAAAACAGATCCAAAAAAAAAAAAAAAAATCGATGGTAGAGTTGCAACTTCTCAGCTTCAGGCACCTTCTTTGTTCACTAAGATCCTCACCCAGCACCATTTGCTTTGTGCAGATGTTTTAAGATATGTCTCTTGGCTCTGCTGGGCAGTATCTACAGGGTTATGTTTTGTATGGAAATTATGTTGCCATTTCACAGAGTTTCTGTTTAGTTTAAATCAACTGCTATTCTGTCCTTGTTGTGAAAAGTCCAGCTTGATTTTTGTCTCTCATAAGGCTTTCGGAAACGTTTTCTCATAACCATGATAAACCAATATATCTGATGCAGAAGCTGGCAATTTGAAGCTGGCAAGTAGCTTTATCTCTTCAAGACACTGAAAGGCACAAGTATAGACATAGCTGAAAAAATGATTTTTATATACCTGTGTGGAATTTTAGTTTCCTTAACGTAGTTCTTAAAAGTTTTAGAAGAATCTTGTCTCCTTCGTTAACTCAACAGTTCTCCTTTTCTACATAACTATATCACTTTTAGTGCAAATACTTGAGTGAGTATATATCAATTTACATTGATGTGGGACTAGCAGCTGAAAGACTATCACTGACTTTAATGGGAATTGATTAGATCCTGCTGGCACTTGTACAAGTGAAATTCAATTGCTTGAATGTGTGCAGAAAAATATCATAAACATGATGCAAGTGAAGCAGAAAGGAGTTCATTTTTTAATCTGAATCAATGTTTGTGGAAATAAACATACCACACTTGCCATAGCCTGGAGAGGATAAGGGGGGGTAGAGATTACTGAGTTATCCAGTTCTTTACTGAAAGGAAACATCACTTGAATATTTGGGCAAACTCATTACCATTGTTTAGTTATTGTCATTTGCTAGATATTACTGACTATGCTAAAGGATGGGGCATTGTCCACTTTCTCAGTTGATTATTGTTGGGCTTATTGGATCAGACTCAAAACTTATATCTGTACTGGCATGGAGTTTGTTATCTGGCCACAAGAGAACAATAGCTTTTGGACTGCATGGATACTTTGAGCTCAATTATCTTAATTTGCTCTGCTGGCAAGTGAAGAAATAAGAGCTGGTAATTCCTTATTTGATATATTCCATGTTACATGGTGTGCTTTTCTGACTAAGATTGCCCCTCTGCAGCAATTTGAGACACTTCTAGAATGAGTGAAAGAGAATTCAACTTGTCATATTTTTAAACAAAATGTATGTTCTTTTCTACAAGTTAGCACTTCAGTGTAAATAACAGGGTAGCATGGCATGACTCATGATCCTCAGGATTCATTACTTACATCCATTTGTGTACTTTTATAATGTAGTGTAATTTCTGAAGTGCTTGTAGCTTTTTTAGCTTTATGCTTACAAAAAAAAAATGCTTATATAATTCAAATTAAAGTGAGAGATCACATAAAAAGAAAGAAAAGTTAAAAGTTAGCACTATCAAAAGACCAGGTCTTGCAGTCCTTCCCACACTCCTCAAGATTGTTTTCTCTGAGTGGGATTTAAGAAAAGAGCTTCTTAACTTTCCTCTGAGCCATTATGTGTATAAATAACCAAACTCAATGGCTTGGTTTTACACCTCTTTTTTTTCCCCAAAATATCTTGGCTCTATATTTTTTTCCCTATTATTTGTTTTTATTTCAGGAAACACTGGTAGTCTAAAGCTGTATTCCTTACACATACCAAGCACTTACCAATTGTAGTAGGAATGAGAGCTACCCTTTGCTAGCAGCACTGGAAGGCCACAGTGATGCCTGATCAGTGATTTTCTGGTTTCAAAGTCTGATGTGCAGCACAGTAGTATGAGCCGTCCTTTCTCTGGCCCCAGTAAAATCAAAGGGATCTTTGCCTCTGACTTTAGTGTGGCCAAGATTTTTTTCTTTAGGATGTGAATAGTTACGACACTGTTACCTTTGTCTCACATTCGCCAACAGGGGGAATTTTGTTACGTACTGCTGCAGTGAAGGATCACATTTGGTGTTCCCTCCCATAGGTATTGATTTTGTTCTTTCTTGCTGATATTTTTCTTATCCAAACAGGTGCCATTTTAGGTGGAAATTGCAAAATAAAAAAAAAAAAAAGCTGAAAAACTGGAAATATCACATGCTTAGGTTTACTGTGTCTGGTATTCCTTTGACAGAAAGTGAGTGATTCTCTATTACTTGTCTAAAAAATGTAGCATTGTTAGTGTGATGTCTTTAAAAATATGGAAATTAATTTATTTTCTGACCTGGTGAGCGGGTAATGGCTTGAGCACATGAATCCTTGACTTCCTAACACAGACAGTTCTACAAGTAACCTCTACATCTACTGTTTAAACTGTTATACACAACTATTTTGAACTAGATATATACTTTGCTGCAAACAGTAGCATGGAGTCAGTGAGCATCCAAATTTCTATTGAAAGCTAATGAATAAGCTGTTAACTAATTTAGTCTAATTGTAGCTTTGTTGTGCTAAAAAATAAAACTAACAATTCAGCTTTTGCTGTGAGTCTTTTAAATTTTATTTTCACCCCTACTGTGTAAGAGTCTAATTAAAAGCTTTTAGCTTCTCATTGTGCATGCTGCTAAGTGATGTTGTTCAGTTTATCAGGACTGTTATCACTTGATTTAAATAGAAAAAAAAAAGCAACAGAACAACATATTTTCATTTGCCTTTTTGCCACCTGCCTTGAAAATTGTTCTGTTAATCTGATTACTGAATAAACCCTGTGAAAATCATAAATACAGAAATATTTTCTTGTAATATCAATGCTGTTTTTAGTGATTTAAAAAGAGAAATTAAAATATCAACAATACATTTTCAAGCAATGTGACTTGTAAAGTAGGTACATAAAAGTTCCGTGTCTCCTACGTATCCGCTGTCTAGGGAGTTGAGACTGGGTAGATTTAATTTTTTTTTTCCTTTTGTTTTGCTTTTCTGTGGGTTTTTTTGTTTGTTTGCTTTCTCGGCATTTTGTGGGGATTTTTTTTGGGAGGGGTGTTTATAATTGTGCCCCTTTTTTTGTTTGTTTACTTGCTTGGTTTTTTGTTTTTACATCTGACAGTAGTAACTGTAATGAAAGACGAAAGTGGAAGATGTTACAGAAGACTACTTAAACAGCTTGCAACAGAAGAAAACAATATCTTCAGATATAGTAATCTCCACAAGACCTCACTAAATGCTGCTGGTGTCCTTCCAGCCTTGCTCTGCAGTCTTCAAATTCACTCTCTTAGGAGTGCTAACAGACTCCTCATTATGTTTAGGAAGTCTGTGAAGGGGAACTAGGATACTTATTAGAGAGCCTCTGCTGCTGGTCAGAAAAGTGTTTTTCCTTGTCTTTTGCCTAGCCAGAGGTAAACATGGTTTATTGTTAATTTTAAACTACCTCCTAACACTTAAATTAGAAGTCTGAGGAGACTGTTTTTTAGTGCTTAAGTAGTTATTTGACAACTCATGAAGTGGCAGGTGAGTACTGGCAACACTGAAGAATAGGTGTTGTTCAAGGGTAAATGCACTTGGCAGGGAAATCAAGCAAATTTGCTGCTAAAGCAGCTGGTCATGACATGCTGTACTTAAAGTAAATGAGGCTTAGGCTGGCCCACTCTAATAGTATGAGGAGCCAAGTACAATCCCGCTCCAAGTGCACTGCCATGCTTTTGTCCTGGGGGACTAGGGGAAAATGAGAGGAGGGGTAGAGCTGAGGGGAGAAAGGGACACAGGATCTCAGAAGCCAGCGTTTTGAAAGAACTATGGCCTGGGTTTCAGGCTGTAAGAGTACATCTATACTAATAAACAGTGATAGGGAACAGGAATGAACACTGGAATGCTATTGTTGTAATGTTGAATTCTTAACATGGTCCTTGACTTGAACTTGGCCTGGGCCAATTAGCCTTCTTCCAAACAGTTCCTAGGCCTGTTCTGGAAGTTAGCAAATGCCAGCTACTACTTGGACGACCAATCCTGTTTTGAAGCTAAGAGAGTTTAATCATAGGGATATAAGCTGTTTTGTGCCAGTTGTCCTCAGGTCAGCTAATGGATCCAGACATTGTGTATATTATTAATGTAGGAATAGCCCAAGAGTCAACATGGAAGCTGACTCAGGGCTTTGAACTGGAATTTTCAACCTTGGCATAACACACAGTAAGTGAGATGCTATATATGTTTCTGCAATACAGATATTCAGGGTAGTCATGCTAGACTTGCTTTTTAGTCAAATGGAGGCGTGTTTAAATGGCTCGGATGAACTATCCTGTTTTAAATAACTTAAAAGACTAACAGTTGTAGTTAGTCCCAAACTGTCTCTGGGATATTTCTGGAATTGGCCATGAGATTGTCTGATTTTCTTTTATTTTGCATCCATTATACTCCTACAGAGCATGTCACAGTGAGGGTTAATGAAAAATGTTGTGGTCATACCTGAATGACTGATTATAATTTATCAGTACTTTGATGTCACACGAACATGTATTTTACACTATGGATTAGTATCCACATCTCTCACCCTATATTCTGACATCTCATCCCTACGTACCTGGCTCTGAGAGGCAAGCAACGTCATATCTAATTCAACTGTTGAGGGTGGTTCTTTACCAGTTGCCGAGATATTTCTTCTCGTCTTCTGTTGTTTCCTTTGTGGTTTTGCTGTGCCTCCTTCAGCATATCTTTCCCCATCCAGCAACAATCTTGTGACTGCAGCTTCAGCCTGGCATTGTCATGCTCAGATGTGGGCCTGCCTCATCCCTGGTTTCTCTAAATCCCCTCTCTATTTTGGCATCTTTCATTGAGCACTTCTCATGACTTCTTTGTGCTGACTGGTGATGACAACCTCTTCTGTGCCACTTCCCTTCTTCTTATCTAGGCTCCAGATTGGTTTTCAACACAGGCCAGCGACAGAGTTAAAAACAAAAGCTGCTCATACATTTTTGTGCCTATTTACACTTACATATAATTCAGCTTTCCCACTGGGTCAGTGCAACTGGAACTGATATGTTAGCAGGAAGCAACACGGGTTGACTTGCTGTCAAAGCAGTCATAAAAGTGAGTTTTCAGAGTCTGGAACTGTGAGGAAAACATCTTTTTTATTTGACACTTAAGCAAAGATAAGTTGGAGTGGTTGGGATAATGAACAGAGAACCTCTGCAAGATGCCATATTTAGAGCTACTTTCCAAAATAAAAGTATGCTTTAAATCCATGTCTCTGTTATTGTCTGCATTTAGACTCTGCTCTCTCAAAGGTAATTTTACAAGCTACAATAAAGCACTTCCCAGCATGTAACATTACTGTTCAAGTGTAGCTGTTACTTTTTATTTTTCAAGTGGAGCTGAATGATTAGTAAAGGACCAGGAATTTAAATTGCCTCATCTCTAGTAAATGTTAACACATGCCACATATGGCTCTCTCTGAAATTCTGCATTATCTGGCAAGCAAGCTGTATGTATACATATAATTATGTAAACACGTTCTCCTCAGTGTGATTCATGGAGCTTTAGTGCAGTCAGTGGAAGTCTTTTTGATCACTGTCCTCAGTGTGAGTTGCTTAAACATCCGCCTGCCTAACTGTGAGACAAATTTAGTGGCTGTATGGGGATGTGCAGTCCTGTGCGTGGTAAAAATGTTTGCTACACCACTCATGGTATGAACTGGCCACCTCTTGCTTCAGCCCTGTCTTGCACATTTTTCCTGACTGTGGCCATGATATCACTCTTAAGAAAGATTTATTCCTTCATTTCTGTCTTTTTATGGCTAAAAGTTCAAGAGAGCTGGCTGCTAAATTGTACTTAGGTGTGCTTTAAACCACATGCTTGGTGCAGTGGAGCTGACCTTTCTTTATTAACACTTCAACAGACAGACAGTAGGCTGCAAGTCATCGCCATCGCCATCACCATGCTTGTCTTTCTGGAAGTGGTCCTGTGGGCACTTACACCTGTAGACTTGATTCTGCACTGAGTCCATCCATAAAAAATGTCTGTCAACCTAAGCCTGTCAAAAAACATGCTAGTTTTGCAGATTGTCTGGCACTATTGGTGGAGTTATTCATAATGTCTCTGCATTAAGTGAATAGTTGAATGATTCAAAGTTTTGTTCTGCAAGAGATATGGAAGCAGCAATATAGTGTCTTCCAAAAGCTGTGTATGAAGAGCTGAACTAAGCTTAGATTTGTAGCATATTCAGGAGCCTGTGTGGCTTCTGATGTAGGCTTCCTGAGAAGCCTGTGGCTTCTCGTACACTTGCTACAGATATTCTCCCTGTGTGCAGGTGTGCATTAATATGTGAAAGTTCCCCATGGCAGCCAGTGGGATCAACAGAGAAGTAGGCACCACTTTTAACAAGTCTCTTCTTCCATCTATCCACCTACTTATTAATGTATTCACCCACGCATGCATCCATCTAGACAAAAGTTTTGCTTTACCTGTACTACGGGTGGATAAAGTAGCACAAACCTCTAATCTAAATACTTTTCAGCTAATTCCTCAATTAAATGAAACGTATTGTATGCTAACTAAGCAATACTACTGTAGTTGTTTCACAGGGAAGATTGCAAAGATAAAATCTTTCAGGCAGACCAGGATTGGTCCGGAAGACCAGGATTTTCAATACAGAATATTGATAATGTATTGCTGCATATAACCCAAAATCTCAGCACCTCACAATCTCTTTATCACAAAGCGGTAAATAAGTGAGGAAGTGAGGAAGATGCACATAGTTTTAACATGGATTATTTGAGGTTATATCGTCTAATATGTATTTCTCTCTGAAAGTCCAGCACATGCTGTCAGATTCCTGTATGCTCGTATCCACAATGATCTTTCACAAGACATTGAGCTAATGATAATTCTCACAGGGATGAAGCTGCAATGATCATAAGCAGCAACATTTTCAGATGAGGAAAATTGGTATAATAGAAATAATGCTGAGGAATGAGTAAGCATGGAATAATAATTTAAAAAGCTGAATACAGTTGACACATTAAGATAAAATATGATTAACAGTGCCAACTGCATCTAGAAATAATTCAATCTTTACCAGTGGAAATGGAAAATAATGACTCAGAGAAGACTTAGGATTTGTAGTGAACAAAAGAATTTCAACATAAACTGCTTGTGAAAATGCAGTTCTGTGAAGTGTTTGTATGCACATATGCAGCCTGATAGAAGGAAAACAGTGAGCTCTAATCTAGCAGAAAAAGCAGGCCAAGAATGAAAGCTGCAATATGAAGAGAAACAACTAAAATAGAAAACTAGTTGTACATTTACTTTTACAGAAGGGTGGTAGTCACTGGAACCAACTACAGAGGGAAATAGTACTTTCTTTGTCTTATTGAATTCAGCTGAAGACAAACTGCATTTTAAGTACTTAACTATAACACAATCGTACTTAATTCAAACACAGATTGCCAAATTGAGGAATCCCCTGCACTTGTGTTACTGAGGGGGATTGAGCTAGTTTGTTTCCATATTATTAATGCTGCACATGTGCTTGTGACATGTGGACAGAGCAACCCTTAAAGGTGCTCAGGAAGTTTGTTTCTTGAATGAGGGAAAGAACGTCAATACTCTGGCACTTGCTTGTTCTGAAGTGAAATCCCTACTCAAAATTTGGCATTAGCTATAAATTAGAGTTTACTACTCCTTGTGGTAGCGTTTCTTCCTCTTGTGAATGTATGGATATTGCAACACTCGGGTACATAAATTAACGCTAAGAATACATCTCATATACTGGCCAGCTATTAGAGATCTGAAGTATGCAATAACCTTCTCTCTCCATTTCTACAACAGGACTATTTGTACCTTTGTGGACTTACACATTGTAAGGCAACATCTTCTGAAATACAGCTGGTAGAACAGGTGCTCCAAAGGTTTGAAACTTGTGGTCCCAGAAAAAACAATAGTTAATTTTTTAAAAATTGCATAATATGAAAGAACCATATTGGTGCATACGGTCCAGCAGTATCCCAAAGTCTGTAATGGTTTTATGAATGACTAGGCACTGGCAGAGGTATGTACTGATTAAATGCATCATCAGAGGTAGCGTCTGGAGGCTGTATGAAATCCTACAAGCTTTTTCCTTGGCTTTTACTTGTCAACGGTTTATTATCTGAAATAAAGATTTGATTGCAGCTGAAAACAGTTCTTTGTTGATTGGACTGGCAGAGCGGAAAGCAAGACAGACAAACACGCTCAAGCTGTCTGTGACTCACCTGAGGGCACACTAGCTGTCACTAATCTTGGTAGAAACAGCATACATGTTGCTTCTCTGCCAACATCAGTGAAACAGACCTGGCAGCCTTATGCTACCATATATTGTGATTTCTGAAGTTGATTCCATGTGTGTTCATTCTATAAAAACCAGCAATATGAAGGCTCTGATCCTTGATTTTATTACTGGTGAATTCCTTCAATGATTTCTATTCATTTATCAAGACACAAGAAATACAAGCATACAGCATGGCACAGGCTTATTTTTAATGTGATATATAATAGATATGCAAATTAGACTCAGCCTTTTTTGTTGCAAAATGTGGACATACCAAAAGCAAAATTTGGCCTTTGCAGGTAACGTTTGTGAAGATAATGCCAGATATTCCCTGCCACCTGTTTATGAAATTGTTTGGAGACTATTAATTACATCCCTTTGATACTTTGCATTTTGGTTCACCTGAAAGATCAAAATTCTCTTAATCTCCTTAGATAGCTGATAATTAGAAAGATAAATAGAATACCTCTGCTCATCACCCTTCCACCTCTGCTAAATATTCTGTCACTTTTTAGCCCTCTGTCTCTGAATCAGGATTTCTTAGCATTAAACACGAATGCCAAATGCCTTCCTGCAAAGTTATCTATTGAAGACCCAGAATGACTATTGCCAAAAGATTAAAGTGAAGGTGAAACCATCATATCAAACTAATTCCACTAATGTCCCTTGATAATAGCATGTAGTGGCCAAAGACTTAGCCATTCCAAACAGCAAATGAAAAATAATTGTTCACCCTTTATTGAAATATTTATCTTGATATTCTTCTTATTATAGCACTTTTGAAGGCAATATCCAAGAGTATAATATCCCTATACATCTAATCTTTGTTTTATAAGTTGATAAAATATGAAACTAAAGTATAAAGACATTAAAAATTAGCATATTTATTGCACTTTTTATGAGACATGCTACTACAAAACACATAAAATCCTCTAGGATAAATTTACATCTGGTGCTGTCTTGATAACTGTTGAATTTACAATGGCATAATATTTATACATGTTCTTCTTTTAAAGAACTAGCTGAAGTGCAGAGTTCTTTTGTATGAGAAGTACTCTGTCACTTGCTGCTGGAAGCTACTGGTGCAGTGCATCAGTGTGAAAGTAAAATATGTGTACGCCTGGAAGAGAGTTAATTTTTGGAGGTGAAATAACTAGTTCCTATCATTTATTTTCTACTTCAGCATAGTTTTGCCAGTTGAGCAGACTTAACTTGCATATTTTTAATTGGCCCCAAGCACCAAACATTTTGCTGCTCATGTACAATGTCAACCATACCTTAAAACATTAACTTTGCCCTTTTTTTTGTTTTCTCCATAAGCCTATTTTACTGGTTTAAACAAAAGGATATTTTTTTTTTTACCATGGATAGCAAAACAAAACTGACAAAGTTTGTGATCTTGCTTTGAAGTTTTAGATTCAAATTATCTACTATTTTTTAACAACTCTTTTCCCACCACAGTCAGCCCAGGAATGGTTAGTTTGTGGCTACTGAGATACACTTGCTCTTGAAGTGTAGGAAGGCAGGGCATGAATGTCTCTTGTGTCCTGCTCTGGAGATGTCAGTGAGATGAATAATCCTGTGACTTTCTGAAAGGATGAAGTCGTGTTGAGAATGACACTGAAAGGTTGTCCAAACACCTTGCTTTGTTATTCTCTTCTGCTTTCTAGTAGACTGGTCAGAGTGACTATGAACTACTGGAGAGCTCCTCCTCAGGCCTCTGGAAAGTGTCTTGCAGCTCTTGGTCATACATTGTTGATGTAGACCTGATGAGCCAGAAATTCTGACCATCCTGTTCTGATAATAACTTGAAAATAGTAACTAGTAGTGACACACTAGAATATCTGTTGGCATCAAGTTGTGGAACTAAGTTGCAGCTTCACTAATGTCAGTGGATCAATATGAATTTAGTTTGGAACTTGCTCAGTATATGATTTTTTTTTTAAACAAAACCTCAATATACATCTGATTTCACTATTTTTTTGGTTAGTTGCAAAGGAGTCTTTCTTCTGGAAATGGAAAAAACCTTATTTCCTTGACTAACAGAATATTCTGTGGATCAGAGAGCTGTTGTTTCTGTCCAACAGCAAAATATCAAATATTCTTCTTAACCTTCTGAAAGAGAAGAAGGTGGACAAAATTAAAAGAATGGATGTTTTTTGTTGATGGGAACAATGGCCAGAGGAAGTTGGGTGGGAGCCATATGAAGATTAATTAAAGAGAAGGAGAACCAAGCTTCTTTAAAGAATGACCACTCAGCATGTGATGGATGTAAAATATTATTGTAACTTTGACTCTTCTCTTGTGTGTGAGACCAGGAAATAAAGGGAAGTCACTTACTAGAGTATTCACCTTGTTTTTGCAATAAAGCTTTAAACTAAGATTCAAGTAAGCTTCTAAAATTTAGAATGCACATCACTGTTGAACTTTTAAACCTTTGAATTTTACCAATAACTAATCTCAACAGAGCTATTATAAAGAGCGGAACTATGCCAGATTTGTTTACACAGTTCCTCTTTGATCTACTGACTTTGAATGTAATTATCATTTCAGAATTAATCTCTTGTCACTGTGTATATGACTCTTACACTGTTGCTTTCTTTGGTCTAATCAACCCAGTGTACTTCTCAAAAGCTTTTCTTTTGCATGGAAAGTCCAAAGGGACCTGCTACTTGTTCTTTTATATTAATTTTAATTCTTTATCAGTTGAACTTACATAATTACTATGCCTATCCATTCACAATATCATATCTTGAGTACTGTCCAGTTAGTCATGTTTTCCACTGTGGCTTCTGTATGCTTATTAGCATTGAACACTGAATAACAAACCCTCACTGACCTATGCATACAGTGCTCTTAAACTAGCTGCCTGTCTTCATGTTTTATATAGAATCACAGCTGGAGCCCATTATGAAAAGAGAATAGCTCATAATTGCACCAAATGTACATACTGCTTCTGTTTCAGATTTACTATTTTTTTTTTTTTAAACTTGGGAAGTTTAATCAGCTGTTTTACTCTAACCATACTAAAGACTGTGCAATTTACTTTTACAAGACCCGATTCTCACTTACAGGTGGACTATGCCTGCGGAAGTTAAAAAATGGACTAATATTAGAAATTTGATAAATATTTCAAGGATAAATTCCGGAGTTGTCAGACTCGTCAAGAATGTGGGCCATGTACGAATTTGTTCTCAGAAGACTGGAAGGCAAAAAACACATCTTAGGCCAACCACCTACACTCAGAATGGCAGTAGTCATTCATTGTACTTAGTGTTTGCTTCAAAGTTGTTTAAAGCCAGAGGTTTTAAACTTGCTTTTAGTGTGTGCTATCTTGTCCTCTCAATTCTATTTTCCCAGTAGCAATGGAAGTGTAGAAAGATAGCTGTGCATAGCTGTCACTTTCCCTTATTATAGCCCTGTACACATGCTCTTAAGTCAAGAAGGACAAGTTTGCAGTCTTCTCTTTGACCAGCTATTTGAACCCTGCTGTCCTTCCCACAGCTCATGATGAATTCCTCTTGAGGACATCCTGCCTTCCAGGTTTCTTTTTGATTTATTTTACTAAATTTTGTTCTATATTTCTGGATACGGACTGGACTATAAATATTGAGTCAATGTCCATTATCTGTTTTTGGACTATACGTATTGAGTCAATGTCCATTATGCATTTTATCACATTTTATTTTCAGTTATATTTCAAAAAATCCAGTCAATAAGTAGAACACATAGCAAGGATTAGAAGATACCTTGAATATCTTTAATGACATTACACTCAAAACACTACAGAGGTTTTAATAATTTGACTTTTCTCTATTGTTTGGTATAGTAAGGAAAATGATAAATCTCTGGCTTTAATGCTACAAAAAATTTTTATTGAGAAGTCTTCTTACAGTCGTATTATTCCCACACTAAAGATTCATGCATGGCTTCAGTAATCTTAGGTGCCTGCTTTTCTTACCTGTACATTTCATCTTTCCTGGGAGGTTTAAAAAAAAATGAATGAAGGTCTGAAATTTTCTTAGTTAACTTTAAATTTCCCTTTGTGTGTCAAGCTTAATAGCTGATATTCAGGGTCTTGAGTGAGGTGCAAAAGCTTTGCAACCTCTTTCCACCATCTTCCTAGGGTTTAGCTGACTGTATTTAAGGTCAGTTCTGATGTGACAGAGCTATGTGGTCTCAGACTTGACTGCTGTCAGAAGAGCTATGAGAATGCATGTTGGGGGACTCCAGTCCTTGGCTTGGGAGCTACATTAAACCACCACATTTCTATTTATAAATTACTTTATGGCAATGTTTAGAAGTGTAGTTCCTGACATTTTAATTTGCTAATGATTTGGCTTCCAGATTTAATCTTGAAGTCTACCTAAACCTCACTGAAAAGTCTTTTTTATACGTTTATTAGGTATTTGCCAGCTTTTCCAAATTTTATTTACTGTTACTATAGAGAAATTGCAACAATTCTTTAGCCAGCCTTATATACAACAACAACGACACATTTCTATACATATGTAGAGACTGATTGATAACGTTTGCAGATGTTATTCAAGAACCTCTTTTTAGTTAAAAAGTGTAAGAAAAAATAAGCAGAGTAGCTGTGAGCACAGACATTCTGAGGTTCAGGTGTTTAAATCATCCATTAAAATTTTCTTAGACCAGGATTCTGGTCCAGTTTCCTCCCAGGTCCTTACAGTTTCATGGATGATTTGCCTGATTATCCCATATGGATTTTGAGTTGCTTGGGAAATCCCCACAACAAAATATTTTTGAAAATTATAAAAAATAATGATAAATCCTACAGTGCTGAGATACTACAGCAGGATGGAGACTGTAGCAATTGAATCCAATAATGATTCTGGATTATGAGTGGCAGTGCCACAGGGCAGTTACCCTGGTATCACCAAAGTTATAAGGCTCATTTAAAACAATTTTTAAGAAGTACTATGAAATAGAGAAGCAGTTGTTTTAACCTGACCGTGATCCTGTCACTTATTCTTTGAACATCATCTTCAAAAAGTCTTTGTCAGTTCTAAAGCACCATCAAAGCAACCCTGCGCAATAGCGCAAACATAAATAACTTATGAGATCCTTCACTGTTGTGCCTTTAGAACACTTAAAGAGAAAGAACTCCAGCAAGATGATTACTTCAGTTAAGCATATTCTCTTTGTATCACATACAGACAACATCTGTAGATCCAGTCAAACTTTGAGTTACATGTGACCATTTCTGTTCAAGGTTCAGTGAATATGGGGAAACAACAGCAGATCAGATTCCCTGATGTGATTTCTCCTCTGACAGAAAATAGACCTGAAAGATTCATCTAGGTATTATTGCTTGTTGGAAGGAAAAGTGTCTGTAAAAAAAAAAATAAATTACCTGGTTTCAGCACAGTACTTTGCACTACAGTCCTTAGACCTTACTTGTTCTAAGATTATTGTGGTTCCTGCTCCGGCAGGGGGATTGGACTAGATGATCTTTCGAGGTCCCTTCCAATCTCTAACATTCTGCGATTCTGTGATATTTTGAGAAGGAAAGTTTGACAGAAATTTCAGCCAAAGCCTATATAACTGTTTACACTTATAAAGCTGTTGTAGCTGTTATTTCTGTAGTCAGACAATCACATGTCATTAAAAAACCTCACAAACATCAAAATAAAATCTAAAGAAAGCAGAACCTGGAACTCACTGTAGAACTAAGAGTGATGTCCACAGTCTTCCCACAGGGCTTGTTAGATAATACCCCATCAAACACCTCCATTAATGGACTAAAGAGTTTGTCAATGAGCTCAGATGGTGTGGTGCTGGTCTCTTGTAACTACATGTTAGCAAACATACAATAAGAAGTAATCCTGTACTGGTAGAAAGCTGGATGACAGTAATTTTCTTTCACCCCTCTGACCTATGAATATACTTTTTTGTTAAATTGCCACTGTAATTTCAACAAAAAGCAGTTGCATTGCTGAGATTCCTCAAAATAGTTTATGCTTTTTATATAGCATAATATATTATGCAGCTATGCTTCACGGTATGGTGATCTAATAGTAGAATTGTTCTGAAAGCAGAATGACTCTTTGGTTTAAATCATACTTTTAACATTTTAGTTGTGACCTGAGTTGGCTATCCAGTTTGCCTATTATATTTTGAGTATTAATGGAATGGACTATGTATGAATGAATACACTTAAAAAGGAAAGATCTTGGTTGCTATATGTATTTTAATGGCTCTTGTTTCTTACAAATATGATGCAGCAACCTAAAACTATGTTAACAGTACTAAAGAAACATAAATTCCATTGTTCCTTTGAAAAGCTCAAGGGTAGTCCTATAATAGATGTTAGTTCACTGTAGCTCTGTCAGCAAGATTTATGCAACCGCACGAGATAAATATTTGGTCCCAAGACTTTAATAAAATAAAATGAAAGTTAAACAAAATGCCCTTATCTGAACAAATTAATGCATTTATATCGCAGTTATGAGAGTCTTTCAAGAGTCTTTTAACTGAGGAAAGATCTGTAGGTTCAAAACTCAGAGAAAACTAAAAGTCAGCTATTTCAAGGAATAAAGAAAGTTGTAATTTTCATTTAATATTTGGTTGTTTTAGCTGAATTAAGGTTACTTATTAAAGTCCCAGTCTTGGGATAAAGAGAACATTTTTCCTCCTGGAGCATTCTAAATTCAGCAAGAATTTATCTGTTTGCAAGGTTTGGGGGAGAGTTCATAGCAGTTTGCTGACTTCAAATCAGACCTAAACTTCTCTAAGTCTTTTCTAGGCCTTCTTGACCATAACTTTAATTTGTACAAAATTTTACTCAGAAGAACTTCAGGCAGCAAGAGTATTTTCTTCATATTGTGGTTATTTCTCAGTTTATTATGTTCCACAGTTTCAGTCTAGGTAACAGAGTGACATTTGCAGTGCAAAACCATGATAAGGTATGCTTTATTTGAAGTCTGTTTTCTTTATTCCTTACACCAAACTATCCCCTTTTTCAAATCTGGATTCTGTTCTAAGTCAATCAAAATGACGTTTTATACAGAATTTAATGAAATGCCATATTCACACACCCAGTATATTCATGTCACGGCACCAAGTGAGCTCTCTTGCCAGCAAACAGGCAGTAAATTCAGCCTTCAGTTCCACCTTGGATGAGCTTGCCCTGTTTTGCAGTGTAAAATCAACATGAAATTTTAAATAGTTTAAGATCTTCTCCTCCAGCAACTCCTTTTGACCATTATGTATTATTATCCTATTGTCACAGTTTAATAATGCTGAAATTCACAGCCTATGCATCTCTAAGGATATGCATCTCACTGCATATGCTCTGAGCATCCCTGGCATGGGTGCTCGCTCCCGTTCTATGACCTAATACCATCAGTAATTTTGAGTCTGGGAACATTCTAGAAGGTCAGTGTGTTTTTCTCAGACATTTTTGAATGGGATGCAATGCTGAGTTCAGGAAAGTTCTTCTGTGATGTCTTGGGTAAACGTATATGCTGGATTAATAATTTTCAGGGTTGTATATTTTACTGTTTTGTACAAGCACTTAGAACTTGGAATAAGTGCTTATAACATTGATCTACAGAACTTTGTAAATCCCTACAAAAAAAATAAGGGATAGAAAAAGATGACCTTCAAGCAGGTAAAACTGCACTGAGGAA
>NW_010138890.1:0-12190 GCF_000699245.1 Pterocles gutturalis
AGTCCCTTCTTGGCGCCTTCCCTTTTGCGACATCTTTCCTTACCCCCGTTGGTAGCCGATTCAAAGCGTTGTGCCACACGTCCCCCGCTCACGGCGTGGAGGAGGTGGCAGATAGGTAGTGCGTCGCAGGGTTGCGGGACAAAGGGGAGATGACAGGAGGCTATCGTGCTTTCTCTACAGGTACCGATAGCCGAGCCCAGCTGGCCGTCCCTCCTGCGCTGCCCGTGAAGGCACCGAGGGCCAACGGTGCTGTCGGAGTTGGCTCCCTCCCTCGGGCTCTGCGTAAGGACAAGATTAGGACTGGATCTTTTAAAAGTGAACATTAGGAGAACTTTTCAGGTGGTGCGAAATACAAATACTAGGGTATTTTGCCTCCTGCTCCCTTTTGGTGTGACTGGACACTTTGATGACCCAACAGGCACTTAGAAGCAGCAGGAGGAGATGGGTCAAGTATATGAAATAGGTAGCTGCTTGGCACTTCTGACTTTTCCTGCATCTGCTATGGACTGAAAAAACCACAGCAAGCTCTTAATGTAATGAACGGCATGTCCCTGTGAATTACCAAGTTTCGAGGCTTTTTACCTGATTTTGCCACCTTTGTGCATTTCAGAAGAGGGAAGGGTAAATTATCTATATTAGTATCAAAACCAGGTTTTCATAAAGACTGATTGGGCCTATCTCAACATTATCTGTGTTTATGTGGAAATTTAATTCTACTTTCTGGGTATTTGTTGGATACCTTCATTAAGCATCATATGTATCCGTTTACAGACAGGATTTGCTTCACAATGATTAGTTTCGATCCTTGAGCTGTAGAGAGCATGTTTAAGGCTGAGACTATGATTCAAAAGGGTTTTGCATTTTTTAGGATTTTGCACTTTTTATGCAAGTACCATGGCCAACAAAGATTTTGAGTAATTCATGGTTATTGTAAAAAAAAAATCACAGAACTAATTAAGCCATGATTTGATGCGTTTTCTGTCAAAGGGGAGAGATAAGAAAAACCTAGTTAATTATTTCAGAGTCACATTTTATCGTACATTAAAACGCATTTGCCCTTTTGAACCAGTGAAGGGCCAAGAAGTTGCCAAAAAATTGTGTTCGCACAGCCCCCTAGCGGCTAAAGCCTTCGCAAGTTCACATGCATGTCTTCTCACTTGAGGGAAGGAAGATCCAAGCTAGCTTGATGCAAAACAAAGTGCTGTAACCTTAGCTCGCAAAAGACATGGTCACCTTCTAGAACAAAGATATGCCGTGCCCATTACACGACTAATCTTTATGATGCAGTTTCATAGAAGTCAATCAAAGGCTATAAACAGGTACTGCTTTGTGAAAGAAAAGGTTTATGGTAGGTAGGCGGCCATTCAACTAAATCTAAAACCAGTTTTCCTTACTACTTGGGAAAATTTTTTTTAACTGGGGCTAGGCATTTGAAGGAGATATTCCTATATTCACTAACCAGTAGATTACAGTGATAATAACCTATATCACACACTAAAATATTTTATCTAAGCTCTGATCTATAATTTCAAACAACCTATTAAGTGTAACATAATTAATAGCTTCCTGTTACTTTATTTTTAAAGATTTTAAGTGATTTTGTATGAAAACTAATAATGCCTTGTGGAGTCATTCCTTTGTTATCTTACTTGATATTTAATTCAGCTTTTTTAAACCTTATTTTTTTTTTCTTCCACCTGTCAAGCCAGTGGCTTTTGTATTGACAGTATATTGCAGCCTCTTGAAAGATGCTGAGGAGGTAAGATAGCTGGAGGCAAAGTGGCTGTTGGGAGTTCTGATTCTTGGGTTGACAGTGTGGGATTACAGGATAAACATTGTGGAATAAGACATTTCTGCACAAGGGATCAGCAGCAAAACAGCTAACTGGTGACATTCAAATATACATCATCATTAGACTTCAGTCTCTAAGCTTTTCAGAAATCTTGCATCTTTCAGAATCACACTTCTAGTGTTTTAAATTTGCATTCAGTTCTTGCTTTCAAATTTGCCTACTATGTGATATATTCTGAGATAATCCTAAAAAGATAGGGCCCTTGTTAAAATACTGTATCATGCACCTGCACAGTGACTTCTGTTTCTCTATATTGCTGTGGTGACTGTGACATCAGCACATCATAGATAGTGCAGGAGATGACAACAATCTTTACTTATTGTTCAATTAATACCTCAAAAGACAGCGTACAGACAGCGTCACAGGACTGTCATGACATCTCGAAGTGTGTAATTATCTTAAATTTTGGAAATCATATGTAAGGTTTCAGAGAGTGGGAGCAAAACCTAAACTTTTCCTTGCTTTTTAGGCTAATGTTATTTGTTAGTGAAGAGAGCAGTGTTTCGAACCATTTCAGCCTCATCAACAGGAATATCTATCCTATACAGCAAATACTTTCTCTCTGTAGTTTTCCTTCGAAACCATTTATAACCACCATAAATAATTAGTAGTACTCATTGGTCTAATATTAATTGGCATGAACAAAGTCAGTTAGAAAATGTTTTTTTTCACTTTTATTTTGATTTTACATATCGAAGCACTGATATGGTGCAAGTTTGAGATAGAATCTGAGTAGGAGCTGCAGCTTGAGAGGAATAGAAGTATAAGTAATATAAATTGTGATGCCTCCAGAGTGTGGCATTTATCTGCTGTCTTGACCTTCCCTCTCACTGAAGGAATTTATGGTTCACTTGAATCCTCTGGCCATTTTGTAATCCTGAAGGTGTGGTCCAGAAGATGTGTCCAACCAACACAGCAGAGGTGAGACATAAGGCACAAGTAGCCTGTAAGGGGTTATAGCAACATATCAAACGGAAATCCTCCGTATTTTGATGGGTCACAAAGTGAGAAAGAACACTTGTGGAGAATAGTATAATTTTAATACAAATGAAAAATCAGTTTTCCAGTAGAAAGAATCTCCAACAGAGAAATGATGCCCAGTCCTGAATATAAAACCTGTTCTCTGTAATCCACAACTAGTAAAGGGGAAAAGAATCCAATTCAGCATAAAAATAACCATAAACATTTTAGACCAATACTATTATGAAGTCTTAATCTGGTTATTAATTTTAATCAGAAATATGACTGTAGCATCCATACACATACTGAACATTTATCTTAAGTTCTTGTGCTGAGTACTACTCTACAATAGGCAGCATGGCTTATAGCATGACTTACACAAAAGTACTTCCTCCTTCCTATTGGAGATTTATCTTTTCCCTTTTTTCAATTTTTTCTGATTTTTTGCCTCTTTTTAGATATTTTTATTTGAGTTTTGTGCTAGTTAATGTCAGATTCTGACATTTCAGGAGAACTTCAACCGTTTTCAAGAATCTAATTAGGAAAGAATATCTGTTAATTCATTATAAAAAAGGCAAACTATAATTTCCTGTTATTTTAGAGCGAGCGTTTGAAATTTGACCTGATGTAGGCAGGGTATCAAGGATACTACTTCTGAAGGAGTTCACCTAAACTTAGCTATGGGCCACAGGGACCTGAGCCAAGAAGTAAAAAAGTGACCAGACATAAACATTTTGTTTAAAGTGAGTTGCCCAGGATTACACAGGAGCTCAGAGATAGGGGTAAAATCTAATTCTCCAGGGTGGGATTTAACTGCTTCATCTGCTTTCACCATAGGTCTGTCTTTCTCTTCCTGTCTCATTCATCATACGCCTTAAAACTTCAGCAGTTGATTAAGGAGTCTTAAGGAAGAAACTTCATTCATTATACAGACACCAATTTTAATTTAGAGAACATCACCTGTTCTGTGAACTTGATACAGACACATCTTGCAGGGAGAAAACAGGACATGATTATGTAATTTCAGACACTGTGTACTCATCACATGAAAGGACTGAATTAATGTTGTGTAGACACTTGTAATGATAACATTTCTTCTGAATATATAGCTTTTTAACTCCTGTTAACCAGCTGACAAAGTTCGTGAAAGTATGTCAAATAATAATACAGATACTGTAGTGTTCTGAGTCAAAAAGCATTTTTGTCATTCAGGAAATTAATTTAAAACCAGCTAATTATGTTTCCTTTGCCTCTTTCACTAAACAGCTGAAGGTGAGTCAAAGTCTTTCCAGCACTTAAGTATTGCTAGATTCTCCCAGTCATAATGGTGTTTTTTGGAGATGAAAAAAGGTCTGCAGCATATCTGTCTTTCTTCTTTTTATACCATATCCTCTGTACCCAGTCTTTTCTAACTCCCTTTTAGAGGTTGCTACCACACAGTTTGATTTATCCTAAACTTTCCCAAATGCATTAGCAGATATTCCCAAAGACAAATGTCCTTCCAGTACTTCATGAGCTCAGCTGAAAGAATATATATTAAAAGCAATGGATATAGATGTTACTTTGTAGTTCTACAATAGCTTTTGTAAGGGACATTAGAAGGTTCTAAATGTGTGCAAAGAAACAAAACTGTTCAGCCCACTTTAGAGATGAAGACAATAAGGTGCAGTAGGTTTCAGCAACTTGTTTAAAGTAGTAAAAAAGGTAAAAATATGTATTTTTGGATGTA
Source organism: Pterocles gutturalis (assembly GCF_000699245.1). Taxonomy (NCBI): domain Eukaryota; kingdom Metazoa; phylum Chordata; class Aves; order Pterocliformes; family Pteroclidae; genus Pterocles; species Pterocles gutturalis. Next base: position 4,542 of record NW_010138890.1, read on the forward strand.
TTTGCTATTTCTATGGTCATCCTTTCTCCAATAAGAATACACGTTTACATTTAAGAGCTCTCCAGATTGAAGTTTCTTCTTTCTCTATTGTCACTTCCAATCTCTGTCCATCAAAATTGTTTTTCTATAGCTTGGTAATTACTAGCCAGAGACCACACATAGCGTTCTATATGCATTCTGTAATATGTCTCAGCTTATCTCATATAACACTTGAGGGTATTTTTCCCAAGTGAATCTCAGTGTTTTTCAGTTCTCTTAGTGTGTTACCATTTGTTTTCCTTATATTACTCCAGTCAAAAGTGATTGCCTTGGAGAGTTGGTTGTAAGCATGATGGGAAAGTCTTTTTTCTTATCCAGTTTAACTGCTGTAGTCTGGAACTTTAATTGTTGATAGGATTTTACTTCTTTTATCCTGAAATCTTACCATAGGCATTTGTGCACTTAGCTTGCTTTCATAAGTGAGTTTTAACAAATAAAATGCCCCAGTCACAGCTAACAGTGATTGGTGGCTCAGTGTCTTAAAAGCAGCAAAAATGTCAAATGTAATATTGCAGAGCAAGTCACAAAATCATGTCAAGTCTTGAAAGATTCCTGATAAGATTTCCTTACTTTTAGCAGAACAATTTTTTTCTGCTATTTATACCTTGTGTAAATAGAGACTTAAAATGGATGTGGCCATCTAAGCTGAATACAGTACAGAACGTTAAAGCAGGCTTTAAATAATGGCATGATTCCTCATGCCTAATAACTTCTTTATTCCATTTTTATTTCTTTTATAATTGGTTCAAATATTAAAATATAATTTGATCTTTATGTCAAGAGCAAGAAAAGAAGGCAGAATTGACAGTTTGATTCTTGCCTTCTTCCCAAAGATGAGCTTTTAGATTTTGACCTCTCCTAGCAGAGGATTCAGCTACTGTAACAGCAGGTACTTAATTGTTTTTGTTTGCACTTGAGGTTGGTTCTAAGCCTCATATCTGAACATCTAGTAAGAATGCTGGGTACACTAACTGCTCTTTAGTACAAGTAGTTTGTTGAGGACATCTATTAGACTTCTTTTATTTTGCACATTTTGACCAGGTGCAATCGCAAAAAGAAGGTGTAGACTTGTCACAGAATCACAGGATCACAGAATCACAGAATGTTAGAGATTGGAAGGGACCTCGAAAGATCATCTAGTCCAATCCCCCTGCCGGAGCAGGAACACCTAGATCAGATCACACAGGAACGCATCCAGGCGGGCTTTGAATGTCTCCAGAGAAGGAGACTCCACAACCTCTCTTTTCTACAGTAATTGCTTAAAATCTGAGGAACTTGGAGAAAGTAAAAAAATGAAAATATTGTGTCCAAAAACTACTTTCCTTTTTAAAGTACTTTTTCATCCATACACTTCTACCACTGGATCATAAGCCAAATACTGTTTGGAATTGACAGTGCTATGCAGATAGAACTCCGAATTTCCTTTGGCTGACCCACTTTCAGTTAGTTTGATTTCACATCCAAAAGGTTGGTCTTGGACCTTGAACCAATCTCCTCAAGTTTGTGGATGTCCTAGTAGTATTTTCTGAATTAAAAAATACTGAATTGACTCCACCTGTGTGTGTATATATATATACACACATATATGAATTAATAAAAGGAATTTATTCCATGTGTGTATGGATGGACAAGAACAATAAGGGAAATAGCAAAGTGTTGGCCAAATGGTTATTTTTAAAACCTCAAAATATTTGAGAGTCAATTCAAAATTCAAATGTGGATCTTTCAGCATTTGTAACTTTTCTAGTTCTTGAGTTTCAATTCTACAGGACATAATAAGTCTTTCATTATATCAGATTTAAAGGATAGAAAAATGTGACTTTCTGCTATGAAAGTTAATTTACAAATATGCTTAAGGACACTTTCTATAATTCACCCTGCCAGTACTGTCACTGAATACCTCTCTCAGAGCAGAGCTAGATGTGAGGAGGACAGGGCAATGGCTGTATAGAAGAGACAAAGGTAGTTACCATTTGAAGGACTGCAAGAAACTCTTCTTCGTGAAATACTCTCCCAGAACAGTTGGCTATTCTTAGAATATGGCATTGAGTCTGTAGTGACTGAGATTCTCTTTGTAAAATTATGCTGTGTATGGTGAACATTTTAATTTGACCCTCTATTTCTGATTTTTTGGTACATCTGACAAGCTCGCATATGGGTGTATCATCTGCCCCATGACTTCTGCAAACAAATACACTGTGTACAAGAAAAAAACTTACTTATGTTTGATATACATTAAGTAAAAAAAATTGTTAGCACTCTGAAAAAATAGAATGATTGCCTTTGTATTTTAGGCACCATAATTTTGGGTGTCCTGGTACTCAGAAGCATCAAAACAATTATAGTAGTTGCTGCAAAAAATAGAAGCTGCATAATAAACCTGACCTCTTCCCTCCCTCCATCTTGCTCTGAAAAACAGCTCTAAAACCTGTCCCCATCCAAGGTGGCAACATTGTTTCTCAGATCACTGTGATGAGGTCAAGTTTCGTCTGCCTGACATGTTACTGCCAATTAATGGGTACTGCACTGGTAGGAAACTAAATGTATTACTAAAGAAGAAATGCCACAAGCTATGAGATAAGAACTGTGACAACTATTACAAAATCAAGATCTCAGTAGCAGTTATTTGGCATCTTCAGTTTGGTGACAGGACTAGCAAATAAAATATTTGAACTTAAAATATCTGCTTTACTACTCCATAGTCCATAACTGAATAATCACAGAATTAGCTGAATCTTCAGATACATATGCCTAGCAGCTCCAGTCATGTGGGTTTCGGTGGTGTGGAAAGTACATGAATCCAAGCTTTATTGTCAGTGCCTCCTATAACATTGTTGCTATTTCCTGTTTCAGTCTTTAATAATACAGCATAGGTTAGGGTTTCAATATGTTTCTTCTTTTTTTTTCCCCCCCTAAAAGTTTAAAGAGTGGTTGAAATACAGTCCAAGTCACATTTTTATAAGGAAGCTGGATAGCTACTGTCTGCATTCTTCTAACTCATTTCACATATTTCTCTTAAAAGACAAAAAAGTACTTCCTTGTAACTTCAGCTTGTGTTCTTATTCCTTTACAGACCACACACACTCGCATGTGCACATGCGCACACACACAAGCATTGCTTTGTAAGAGATGATAGAATTGAAATCATTATTTAAAAATGTGAGCTAAAATTAATTCTATATATAAAAGGGAGAAGGATGATCTTTAATTTGAGTGCCACATTTATGCAGAGGAAAGACAGACGTCTGGTCCTCCATGTGTAGTTTTAGGAGGCATTTATTCAGGAAACCTGTTATAGAAGCATAGCAATAGATACATTTTTCCAGACTCCAGATGAATTGTGATTCATCGAGAATGCAACTAGCTCAGAATACCTCGGTTTGTAACAGAGAAGCATCAGAACAAATATATAATGGGCTACTTCTAGCTCTCATAGTACTTCACTCTCTATTTGCCTTATTCAAAACAATTTTACTCAACCCCAGCCTTTAAATCTTTTTATGGTATTATTATATAGGCTAGGCCAATAATTTAGGTTCTAAATTTAATCACTGATACAGGGAAAATAAATCCATGAATATAAAATAGCAACAGCTTACTGGTATTGTGCCTTTTAGATGACAAGCAGGTATTGTGATGGTGAGCAGGAGACAAACCATTGAGCATCACCACTGTATATGACAAACAGAGATATGTTACTTCATTTTAAACTGGGTATATGTAGTCTGTGTGTCACCTTGAATTCATGGAATTGCAGAGTTTTGGATCTGGATGAAATCTCAGGACTTCTGTTTTGAGTCAAGATTAGCATGTGTAGAACATTACTAAGAGATTTTGGTCCAGAATCTTCTAAAAAATCCCACTGCACCCTCCATAATTGCCCTACTGCAGTACTTCACTACCTTCAATGTTAGATTTTCCTAATAGCTAAACAAAATATTTTCCCTATAAATAAACTGATTTCTTCTTGTCCTGTCCTAGACAGACTTTACGGCAGACTTTTGAACACTGGAAGACCTTTATAATGTTCTTTTTCAGACTTCCACCTCCCCCCATAGACCAACAATGCCTTCAAGCATTCTTCACAGGTTGTATTGCTGAAAATTAGTAGCACTCTTGTTGCTTTTACTTGAGTACTACTCAACTTACTGTAAACATCAGCAAGTTCAACGGTGTGATTTGCAAATAGTTCTGTAACTGAAGCCTGACGTGATCTGTAGACAACAGAGTAATTACCTCGTGTATTTTATATATGGTGTTCTTGATAATGCAGCTTAAAATGGGATTTGCCTTTTAATATCACACTGATCTAGTCAGTTTATTTTCCACTCTAGCTTGGTCTCCCCATCTGTATTACTGTGATCGACAATATCCAGGATGCTAGTCCTTTTTTTAATTTGATTTTTACCTTAGTCTGTGTTGTTCTTTACCACTTACTTTCAAGCAATTGCTTCTTATCTGCTTTCAGTTGATCAAGGCCAGTTAAACCATCTTCAGAGTTTTTGTAACTTCTAGCTAATTGCTGTCTGCAGTTTTTAAGCATATAAAATATGCTTTATTCTGCCACCAAAATGATTACTAAAATTATGATCAACATTATCATTGTCAAAATTCCTCTGTTCCAATAAGCCATGACAGGTGTTTGAAGACACAGCTGAGCCAAGTAGTTGTGACTCTGCCTATCCAAAGATTGCTAACTCGATTACAAAAGCAGTACAGATGTTATCAAGCAGGACAGAAAACAAACTAATGTATACTTTTACATTACTCTTGAAAAACTCCTTGTAGATAGTCTGGTAGCTTTGTGCAAAATTAGCTTGTATCCTGAAAAGCTTATCCATTCAGGTTTAACTACAGCTTTGCCAACAGAGCACAGTGGAATTATATTGACAAACCAGCGAAGACTTGTGCCTTCTTCTCTGAGAACTACGTTCTAAGACCTAGCCAGGATAAACATTTTTGAGGGTGCTAAGCTCTGGTTGGCTTGACATAGAGCTTAATGTTAGTAGAAACACTTAATATTAGTAAAAACTGTATCTCCCATAATGACATTCTCAAGTTTGAAAAATTTATTTCCAATTTCTTGGTATTTAATGCACAGCACCCTTCTTTGTAAAATCACCATAAGAACAGCAGCAGTTCAGCATTTTCCTGCTGTGCATCTTCAGAGATTCTTGGAAGAAGGACATTATATAGGCATGAACTTAGTTGTCTGTTTGGTCAAGTATGCAGAAGCAGGGAATCAGATTTACGTCTTTTGCACTGTCTTGCAGACCACTAACCACAGTAAAGATATTTGGCTGGCCCAGAACTAACATGTGATACTTAAGTCATATCCAGACTGGGGATTTCTTAAATCACTGTATTCTCAGAAGGCAATAATTTTTGGACTGAGGGCAGGATGATTGTTTTGTCTTGTAGATCTTTTCAGATACTAGTTGTGATTACAGTATAAAATAAGAGATCTCTCCAGTGTGATATTCACTAAATGCATCTCGTATCACAGCCAAGATTAGAAATTTGTGAAACTTGTAGGAATGTCTGTTCAGAGTAAAAAAGTATTTGTTTGCAGAAATGTGTTTATGTAAGCAACAACAATAAAGTCAAACAGCAGAATTAGACAACTTTCAGATAAAGGCTGCCCAAAGATACATAACACTAGCGATGCTTAAAGATATAATAGAAGAAATTAATTTGTCTCATGCAGACAGTACTTGCCATCTGAATTAGACTTTTAAAAATTGTTCAGCATTTAAAATTGGTTACAGTACTGTGTATTAGTACAGAGCCTCAAGAATAAAAGTTTTGAAGCCATGAGAGAAACACAAACTCCACAGAAAAGAAAGTTTGGATCTGTGAATTAAATCTGATAGGTGGGTAAAAAAGTATTAAATATCTTTGTTTTAATGCAGAACTCAGGAACGATTTAACAAGGAGTTGGGTATATTTTATCCCCTCTTGGTAATTTGTGTTGATGTTCAAGTGTTTTGTGAACTTCCCTCAATCATTTGTCATTAAAATCAGTTCTACTGGCAGTCAGGTTACCATGCTGAGAGATAGGAAGGAAAATAGTTATGACTAAAGAGACATAAGATGCTATTACTAGCCTTAAATAGTTTGTGTTGGACACCCTAGATTATTACTTTATTTTCTTTTTTTCCCACTTTTGGGTAAAACTTGGGTGTGTGCTTGAAAAAACAGGTCTCCAACCAGGGTGGAGAATGCCCTTTTGTTATCTGATTCTGTCTGCTGTTCAGGCAGTGTAGTGTATTTGAGATAGACAGCAAGATTGTTGTTGTTGTTGTTACTACTACTACTTAAGACAAATAGATATATTTACTTTGCTTTCCACAAATACAGGGCTTTATTAGTGCAAAGGACCACAATTAAATTCAGACTAAATCCCATTGTATAGTTTAAAAGAAATTTCAGACTCTAGATATTTTTATTATCTTATTTTTCTTGATATATTTATATAAATTCTGTCTTTGCTTTCTCATATTAACATTGATAGAAGGGCAAATAAGTGGAATTAGATCATATTCAAAATTTTGTTGAATGCATGAAGCAAACAAAAGTAATTGCTTTCAGTTCTCTTAGAAGGAACTAGTAGTCTATTTCAGGAAGTAGCTAACTCCTTTTCAAACACTTCAGGGAAGTTTATGTTGAGATTGTCTAATAATGCAGTTTACATATCCTTAGCAGATCATCCACATACAAAAAGTATAGTAATGTTTAATTATGAGCAAACAGTTTAAAGAACACCTGTTGACACCAATCATTCAATCCTCAATACTTAGTAATGCTGACAGCTGCACTTCTAGACAGTCTACCTGACTCAGGCACTTTTAGTTTCATCCTACTCTGGAATTCTGTGAGTACTTGTAATTGCTCAGATTTTCTTGTCCCAATGTATTTTGCCTTTAGTACTGATCTAGTACTTCCAAGTGATTTATTTAAGTAAATGGTTCCTCTCCTTGTTCTAGTTCTGCCATTGTCTCATTTTATCATTGGCTTCTGCTTCTCCAGTCACCATAGACGGCTGTATTCTCAAACTCTCTCCACTTGTTGTTAGACAGTTGTCGTGGTTTGTAAAACCATGGGGACAGTTTTTTTTCTGAACACCTGGTGGGCTGAGGCAGGGACAGGGAGGGTTTCACTCACCACTTAGGGTCACGGGCAAGAAACCAACATGACTCATGAAGAACAAGAAAACAACTGAATTTTTTAACTATTTACAACAAGAACCAAGATGTTGAAAGACAGAAACCACATCTTAAAAAGGCACTTCTCCCCTGCCCCTCCCTTCTTTCCCAAAGCCCAAAGGCTTTTTCTGTACCTTCTCCCCCCACAGGGGGGCAGGGAGTGGGGGATGCAGTCAGTCCTCCACTCTTCCCTCCTCACAGTCTTTCCCGGCTGCCACATGGAGTCCCTTCCTCACGTTGAGAGTCCTTCTCCAGAACTTCTCCAGCGTGAGTCCTTTTCCAATGGGGCTACAGTCCCCTGACGACTTCTAGTTCCACTGTGGGGTCCTCCACGGCTGCTTCTCAATTCCAAACGGGGCTACAGTACTTCCTGCGTGGGGTCCTCCACGGCTCTTCACCACGTGG
>NW_010138890.1:12286-21586 GCF_000699245.1 Pterocles gutturalis
AGCCGAGCGGGCAGCTAGACGGCCAGGCCAGCCCGCCCGAGCTGTGCCCTGCGCGGGGCCGCGCCAACCCATTGTTCTGTGCCCCCTCTTCAATATGTCATTCGCAGAGGCGCCGATTGGCTCAGCCCTGGCCTGGGGGGGGTCCAGCCTGAGCTGGGACGCTTACTTCAAGCAGTTTCTTACAAAAAGGCTAGGTGATGGTGGTGCCCCCTTCCCCCACTTCCCCACTCAGTTACCAAACTTTGGGTGGGGGGGTGACTCATTAAGAGTCATTTCAAAAGGAGCCACCACTGTAACCCCTCCCTTGCCACCAGCAGCAGACTGGAAGCTGGGGGAACTCTTAGCAGTTGCTTAAGGAGCCATTATGCCCCTCCCTGCTACCAGACAAAACCCCCCACGGAAAACCATAACAACAGTATAATCTGCAAAGACTAGTAAGATTCAGTGCAACTTCTCTTATAACCCTCAAGCCACTTATCTTTCACTCTCTCCTCTTCCATCCTGAGACAGAATTTCTTCCATGAATTAAAAATCAGGAAAAAGATGGAATATTTAGACAAAACAAAATAGACATGGAAATGTATAAATTACTGCACTTATTTTCCACATAAAATAATTTATATAACATATGTTACATTAGTAAATACACTTCTTACTTTGGAGTGCCTAGTTAGTAGTAGCAAGCACATCTTCTTGATCAAAGATACTGTCATCTAAACATATATTATAAATTTTTTGTATCAACAAAAGTACTTTTCAAGATTGCACTTATTTTTACATATTAACAAAGATACTATTCACAACCAGAGGTACATACCAAGTCTACAAATACTAGAAGCAGTTACTCTAGAGGAGGAATATCTCATGGGGCACCCCAGGGATTCTTGGGAAAACTGGGTTCAGTTTTGTTTTCCTTCTTATTCTTTTTGAGTGACCTCAGCTCAGTTACAGGCTCTTTATAGTTTAGTTCGTCCTGTGTAAAATGGGTGTTACAAGGAATTTCCAACTTACAGGAGTGGAGAGATGTGCACTCAGCTAAAGCCATGGATGAAGACAGTAGTCATTAAATATACTCCACTGGAATATTGCAAAAAGAAAAATTTTTCATCTGTGCAGGAGATCAAGCTTTCTTGGGACTGTGGAATTCTGTGCAAATCTTACCAATTTCTGCTCGAAATACAAGGTGCATTTCCTGACTTGGTTGCATCTAACGTAAACATGTGGCAAGGTAAATTTTTATATAGTTGTAGAAGTATTCCAAAACACTCCAGTGTACACTTTTCTGCCACTAGGAAGAGGCTGAGAGGGCACAATAGGTGATAGATACAAATTACATTACTGAGACACTGCTGAGATACAACTGTAAGAAGAGTAATGAAAAAGCTCAGTGTACAGAATCCATTTAATTGCTTGTAGCAAAGGCAAGCAAATGGGAGATTATGATGCAAGACAACCTAATAATGTTTGTGAAGTCCCCTGTTAAATTAAAGGAAAAAAATTGAACATGTAGAACAGATAAAGAAGTATAAAAGCCTGCATATGAAATAAAGAGGAATGGACAACAGGGAGGGATACATACTCTCTGTCACTTATTCCTACCTTTCACTTTTTATGTCATTTGTGCAAGTAAAAAGTAGTATCTGATCACTCTGTTTCTAGTATAGTAAATTAATCCTTTTCCACAATGCAGTTTAGTCATATGATTCTTTTCCTGACTTGAAGCATGTATTCAACTGTCTTTCAAATCTTTTACAGAGTTTTTTTATAGTATTTGTTTTCCACTGTAATCCATTTGCCTGCCCTCAAACACCTTTCTTCCATTTGCTTCCAAGCCAATCTCTGATGCTTTTTAATTTCCTTTTCATTTAGTTCTGTATGTTGAAGAAATATTTCCCTTAATATTCTAACACTATCAAAAATTATACCAAATACACCATAGCTATTAGTGAAAAGCAATCAAATTATTTTACTTTGGAGAATAAGCATGCACAACACTATGAGTTGCATCACATAGTAAAATTAAATGCTATGGCAATGGTCGTGATGTTTAAGACAGTTTTTCATTTTCTGTGTGGATGCTTTTCTTCCTTTCCTAAAACAATGCTCCTAAAAACATTCAAATGCAACTAGCAAATCACATACCGTTCTAATATTTGGAAGCAAAGATGACTCCTAGTCAATTTACTATCTACTTGAGGTCTATATACTTTATATTACTTCAGAATACGACTTCAGCAATTAAAAGGCATCAACACTTTGCAGCAACTGAAAGTTTTGTAATAAAACTTCCTTTGTGGAAGCAAGTCTTTTATACAGTACTCTGAGAAGGCACCAGCAATGTAGTGGACAGTACCTACTCACCAAGGTGCAGGAAGAATTTGGATGTAAAGGTGTTCATCTTCAGAAAGGGGAGAATCTGCAGGGCAGCAGATTACAAGTGGTTAGAAAGATAAGTATGGATAGAATCTAGCAAAGCTGAAGCAAATAACATGACAAATATCAAAGGGGATGAAGCAGAGAAAAGTGTCCATCAGGAAGATGGCAAGGATGGGCAGGAGGCACAGAGAAGACACCAAGAGGCATTTAGTTAACTGCCAAGGGAGCTAATACCAGCAAAAAAAAAAAAAAAAATCATGTTAGGGTCAGTAGTAGGGTCACTGATTATGGAAAACAAATAGAGGAAAATACATGGAAAAACATTTAGCCTGTTAGAAAGCCTAGAAGCTTTTAGCCTGTTATTCAGAGAAGCTGTGTTCACCAAAGTTATGTACTCATTAAATATTGGAGCAAAAAATAGCATACAGAGACCAAAGAGCTGCCACAAACACAAATTGTAAGTAAACACAGAATAGTTGAGGTTTCCAGGGACCTCTGAAGATAATCCAGTCCAACCCCCCTGCACAAGCATGGTCATCTAGAGCTAGTTGCACAGGATGGTGTCCAGGAGGGTTTTTAGTATCTGCAGAGAAAGAGACTCCACAACCTCTCTGGGCAACCTGTTCCAGTGCTCTCTCACCCTCACAGTAAAGTAATTTTTCCTCATATTCAGATGGAACTTACTGTATTTCAGTTTGTTTCCATTGCCTCTTGTCCTGTCACTGGGCACCACTAAAATAGTCTGGCCCCACCCTCTTGGCACTCTCCCTTTATATATTTGTGAACATAGATTAGATCCCCTCTTAGTCTTCTCCAGGCTAAACAGACCCAGCTCTCTCAGCCTTTTCTCGTAAGAGAGATGCTCCAGTCCCCTAATCATCTTTGTAGCCCTCCGCTGAACTCTTCTCCAGTCATGCCATGTCTCTCGAACTGGGGAGCCCAGAACTAGACACCGTATTCCCAATGTGGTCTCACTAGAGCTGAGTAGAGGGGGAGGATCACCTCCCCCGACCTGCTGCAGATACTCTTCCTAATGCAGCCCAGGATACTGTTGGCCGCCTTGGCCACAAGGGCGTGTTGCTGGCTCGTGGTGAACTTGTTGTTCATCAGGTATCCCAGGTCTTCTCTGCAGAGCTGATTTCTGCAGAAGTACCACAGCAGAACAAGCTCAGGCTTGCAGAAGTAAACTAAGAGACAGAGAGGATTCAGCTTCAGAGGGAACCCTAGATGCTAGGTGTAGAAGCCCATGGGATTTACTCTGTATTCTTTTGGACTGCCTATGTAGGGCATGAATTTAAAATACTCTTTATGACAGGTCTTTACAGCTCTTCTCAGGTTGGAAAGTATTATGCTGATTTAATAGATTATTTACTTACTAGAAACCTGTCAAATGTCAATGCAACATTACAAGAGACAAAGCTGCAAGGACATGAAGTGTCAGACTTTCACTACTCAAGATAGAGCTGACTATTCTTCAGGAAGTAGTTTCCTATTGACTACTATGTCCTTGGTCTGGAAGACCTAATCTTGATAAATCTCTGACCTCCTGGTTAATCCTCTACTCCCCTTTCTTCCCCTGTCCTGACAATACAGTTTTCCTTGTACACCTTCAGATTGATTAGTCTCTAGTGAGAATAAGTGGTAAGAAAATGGAAACAAGGGTTTTTCTCAGGTCTTTGTTCAAGATTTTCAGGGAGTGGTGAAAGATGTACTGACTGTGAGTATCTGTAGCTGTGGCCAGGAGTTCAGCTACTCTGTATTTGCTGTATCCAGCATGTCTTTCCACACATTTCAGCAATATGACAGTCATTTTTTTTCTCCAGAAGTTTGTCACTATAGAGGAGCAGATGAATATAGAGGAACTATATTTACTCTGTAGTCAGATGACTATAGAGGAAAAGTGAGTTTACTGAGAATCTCGCTGATCTTTCATGGGGCAAAGTGATATTCAGTCACCTTATGTGAGAGAAGAAGATGAGGAAAACAATGGTGATGACAGAAGAAGCATGTCTGGCAGAATTCTGCATCATTGACATGGGCCCAACTGCAAAAAATCTATGCTTGTGCTTAAGAAGCTGAGGCTGGGCAGTAAAATGTCTTTTGTTCCTGTGATTTTTTTTTTTTCTCCGTTTCCACTTGATACTGGATAGAAAAGGGGAATAAAGAGAATCCAATCTCATTCCAGTGGAAAGAATGGAAGACCAGAAGGGGACATCTTTGGATATAAGTGCAAGATTGCATAGCTTAATAGACCCCAAAGGGAGCAGATATTTCTACAGAAAAAAAAAAAAAAAAAAGGAAGCTCATTAGAGATCCCAATGACAAAGTTACCCTGGTTTTAGAAGCTTCTATTTCTCACATCAAAAAACAACAAATGGAGTAGGAACAGAGGCTCCTGAGGGAGGTGAGGAAACTGAAACCCCCAAGGAGAAGTATCCATACCAGTCAGGGTGAAGTAAAGATCGACCAATTCAGTGTGCCAAAGCATATATAGCTTACATCCCAGGTTACTCCTTTGCACTCTGCTGAGGCTTTTGCCAAATCCCCGCATACATTAAAAATACTAACCACACTCCGTACTTGCTTGACAGACTGCATGTCAGCGGAGAATACAAATTCAACCTGGATACTAAGTTTTCCTAATGCGTAAGACAGTCATATACAAGGATGACCAGTAGTGATTAAGCTATGGTACTACACAGAAGTTGCTCCATGTGAATTGAATTAATTGATTTATTAGTAGCAAAATAGCCAGGTGGGTCAGGCTAATTAAGACTATGATTGCTAATTGCTAACACTGGGGACAGTATGAGTGGTTGCAGAGGCAATAGAGGCAGTCTGTTTGTAACAGCTCTGTAAACTGCTAGATAGTTACAAATGGGGAAAAAAATAGGGGAGAAGATGGTTTACTGAGGATGGAAGTGTAACACATTGTAGGTTCCATTCAGATGAGGTGAAAGCAACCAGCCCTATAGAGAACTCCTCATTCCTCAGCAATCTAGTCCAGTGCTAGTCTCCAAAGTGGGATGTGCACAAGATAGTCCACTGGGGTGCAGGAAGAAAATATTTTTTTGTAAAATTAATACATAAATTAATAGATGTAAAATATTTGTCTTTATCTCATCCTTTTTGTAATTTCTGGTTTTTGATTTTATAATGTACATAATATATTAGTATAGTAATACATTTATCTAACTTACAAATTATATAGGGGTGCATGATCAAAGAAGTTTGGAGTCCACTGATCTAGTTTAAAGTTCAGAATATCTTTTCTTCAGGTTTCCAGCTTTCTGTGTTATTTCAGTCTCTTTGGTATACTGGATAATGTCAAGTGGCTTGGCTGCCAGGTTTAGGTGTTTTAAAGAAAAAAAACAATACAATGTGGTCGTTGCTGTTTGCAAATCTTAAGATTTAATCTTGACTTCCACGTGCATTTAAAACTGATTGTTTCTCTATAATGCCTCATAAACCATACAATACAACTGCAGGGACAAATGGGACCAAATTATTGTTATTTTAATATTGTTTGACTAAACAAATGCTGTGAAGAAGGTGCTTGCTGGGAATGTATGATTTAATCTGGAAAATCTATTTTAATAAGTTTATGTGACCATAGCTGTATTAAGCCTAAAAAAACCCCAGATAGTATGCATTTTGTAGAAGGCCAAGGTTTTAAAAACTTAGATTTTGAAGATCAAAGAAATGAAAAAAATGCAGAACATGTTTCTATCTATGGAATTGCCGTGGAAGATGTTTTAAAGCAATATCAACACAGTGATTTTTGAAGCATTTCTTATTCTGAACCCATCTAATTTATGCTAAATTAATTTCAAAAAAGATATGTCACTTTTTATAGTGAACATTAGGTTCCCCATACTTTTTCCTTTATCAAGCACTACATAGTTCTGGATGTTCCTGTTGTTAAGTTCCCTCTCTTTTTTTCTCACTAGTAAATGAACCAGTAAATTTACTCCATTAAAACAAGATTCTTGTTCCTTTCAGTTTGCCTGCCAAAACTGGTAAGCTCCTTGGATACTGACACACGTGCTTTAGAGTGAACCAATTTCTAAAACTTACTCTGTGTTGATAGTGTTGATAGAAAAGGGATGTTGTCTTCTGTTCTCCATTCTCCACCGCTTGACTGAAAGACTATAAAAATGAAGGTTTCCGATAAATATTTTAGCTTGTTCTAAGGGAAACCTCTGCATGTGTGACTTTTTTTTTTCTTTTACCAGCTTAAAAGGCAAAAGTAAGTGTCACATTCTATTAGGGAAATTCTGATTAATAATCGATTCTAATGAATAACGATACTTGCAGCATTGCTTACCCAAATGTAATTCAATCACGATCACAAATCATTTTGTCCTGTCAGTTTTTGCCAACATATGTGGCAGGCTTGTGGGAGGAATGTTTATTTCCCATACTAGGTGTATCTGTTTAGTTGGGGATTTTCTAATTCACTTGTTTCAGTTCACTTAGCTGGTATTGGATCTTTTCTCTGTGGTGCCACCACCACATTTAATTTTCTCAGTGGGAGAAATTCTGATCCTGAAGAAACTGCTGGGATCAGAATTTCCCCAGAAGAATTTTTGTGCTGCTTTATATTTTCTTTAACATCACATGCTCTACCTAGTGAATTATAGTAATTTACTCATAGAACATCGTCTGTTAAACAATAAACATTTTAAGGATTATTTCTTTTCAGAGAGGTTAACAATATATGGCAATTCAGTGGACTTACCTTTTCCTTACCTTTTTTCTCCTGAGCAGAAAATGTTAGGCAAGTTTTTTTCAATGAGGTGCCTGTGGGAATTTTAAGTGCTTTATTTCACTAAGTAAAGTGAATGAAATTTATTATCTATTTGTATAGGCTTTCTGTCTGAAAACATTAGTTTTAATCTAATTTCTGGATCTTGTTTTGATAGATTGCTGCCAAAGGATTTGTGAACAGTATTTCCTGAGATCTCCCCCATATGTCATTATGTTCATGTTTCTATGCTGCCACACAAGTTGTCAAAGATGCCACATTTTTTTCCTTTTCTTCCTATCTGACACATCCCTGGCATTTGTTTTTAGTTCTGTTTTTTAAAATGTTTGAAATTAGGTTAATTAGGTGTCTTTTTAAAGCTACTTCAGTATTCATTCCTCACTTGACTGATACTTTGCAGTAGTTCCTACCCCTTCTGTACCAAAAATGGAAGAAATATAAATGTCACTTTCTGAACTCATGTCAAGAGCTTGTGTCTTTAGAAATATTTTAGTTAGCTGTTTAGGATTAGATACTTCCTGCTTCAGTTAGGGATACATCAACAGTAATATCCTTGCATTGTAGCTTAGAAATGTTCATAGTCTGCAGCCTGAATTGTCTGCTGTTAAGCTGAGTGGTTTGCATGCTTTAGATGCTTTATAAGTAAGATGTGCACAGCCTTGACATATACCCCTATATAAGCTCCAGGTTGTGCAAAACATTAAAATCAGCATTCTTACTGGTGCTTTGGTCTCACACAACTTTGCTTAAATGGTTGTATGGGCAACAAATTCAGTTTTACTGTTATTGCAATAATGTGTTTTGACTTGCAAACAATACTGCAACACACAATATCCTCTTTCTGTGTCTTTTGTCTAACTGTGTGCCTGCAGTTCACCTCCTGAGGTGTCACACTGCTGACCTATGGCCTGACAACTCAAATTTATTTGAAGCTTTTTTATATCTCTCTTTCAGCTGCTACACTCCTCAAAGATGGAACTCAGCGTTGTCTATGGAGGGACAAGATGTATAACATACTTTAGGTTTTAGATCAGAGCTCTAACCTCACTGGTTCCCTTTGGCTTAAGCTGATTAACTGAGCTCTGCCGTTAGTATCTGTGAAATGTCTTGGCAGACCCATCTGAAAGGTTTTATTTAAGCACAATGTGTATTGTATATACAAGTTAAATGTATCAGAGTTACTTTTCTGTAGGGACAAATGTATTGGTTTTTAATTGTTATTTTTAATGGATCAGAGTAAAATATTATTCTGTTTTATTTGATCTCTGTCCCCTGGTGGGCTTTCTTTTTTTCTTTCTTTCCAACAGTGTGACAGTTTCCTCTTTAGACTTTTAATTATGTCTCCAAGGATCCCCTGTATTAGCAATGGTGGTGGCAGCTCACCATTCTGAGAGCTAGCCCAGCTAGTTACTCCCAGGCTGTAGCAAGTTTTACAAGATGATTGTCATGTATTTTTAAACTCCAATAGAGTTTGGGGGTTTATCTGAATAATAAAATGGCTGAAATGACCAAACCATTCTTATGTCTGGTTGCAGAAGGAACTGCCACACTTATGACTCTGTCATCATGGTCTGTTCAGGTCCTGGATCAGAGCTGAACATGGAAACTGAGACCAGTTATTTCACAAGAAACCTGTTAATGGCATTGTCCTGGTCAGGTGATCTGATCACATCTCTGTGCTTTTTGAACCTCTGCAATAGTGCTTGAATAGCTCTTAAAATCAAACACTTTAGATATCGCTTTTCCTCCTCTTTAAGATTATTATTATTACGCTGAAGTTTTCCCAGGTGCAGAAGCCTCACAAGGCGGCCTTAGGAGCACAGCGAGCAGGCAGGGTTCGTCTGAGAAGGAGGGAAGAACTAAAGACCAGGTGCTGCAGTGGTGGGTGTGGGAGGTTGTACGGCAGGGCACAGGAAGTCTGCCCCTCCTCGCTTGTGAGTCCTACGTATCTGTTGGTAGTCTGTGACCACTGTTTTTGCCATGGTCTCCACCAGGCAGAGAGCTTGCCCCAGAAAGACTCTGGCGACCCAAACAGAGGGCCTGTTCCGAACTGTGGCTGCAGTGAGTGCCAGAGCCTGCTGCTGCCAGGGGAGGGTGGCAGACGTTCCACTTGTGTGAGGTGCAAGAAGAATACCGAGCAGAATCGCAACCCTGGA
>NW_010138891.1:0-966 GCF_000699245.1 Pterocles gutturalis
CTATATATATATATATGTATATACATATGTATATATTAGTTGGTGAGGAATGAATTTGTTGAACAGTGAGGGTCACGGCTACACCGGCGGTTGGAAAGTTGTTTTTATAAGCAGAAAAAAGGCTGAAATGTGTTATTTATCAGCAGATCGTTACAGTTAGCACTGCACAGCATGTGAACTTCCTCACACCACTCTGCCAAAGCCCCCCACGTGGCTGACCCGCCTGCTGACTTGTGCTTCAAGGAACCTCCCATCTCCATCTGGGGATTCAATCTCACTGCACTGCTTGTGCCTATGTGATAGCCCAACTTTTCCTCTCCCTTGTCCCCCACACAGCAAAATAAAACCCAAGAGGCCCGACTTGGAAACGAAGTTTGTCCACTGACATCTCTGCTCTCTCCCACCGATTTAAGTGTGAGAAGCCCAAGGTGTGACTGCCACCCCCTCCTTTTATTCAGCCAATACTATGAGTTGCTGAGCACACAACTATACAGACCTTCTGTAAGTTGTAAAACCTGCAATTTGAATAATTCATGTGTCCACCCAGTGGCTGTTATTTATGAATGTTCCAACAGAGGGGATCTATAGGTGGGAAAAAAGTGAATTGATTTGCTTTGAACATCTCGAGTATTTTAGTACCAAGGGGTTCAAAAATTAACCTCCCTCAAAATACTGTGTGTTTTTCCTTCTTGTGTCCCTTTTTTTTTTCTATCCCATCTTTAAGAGCTTTTCAGGCAATGAGGACACCTGAAATTTTTAAAATCAGAGGTGTCCAGAAAATAGATTGTCCTTGTCCATTTTCTCCTTATTAGAACAGATTTCCTAAAATATCACCCAATGAGTATAGAGATATTTTAAAAGGCCCTAAAACCTTATTTATATTCAGAGTTTTAATGTTGGAGTTTGAGCTTTCACAGGGTATTAGAGCTGTCATTTGATTAGCACTAAATGACATATCCAGGTTAT
>NW_010138891.1:976-28658 GCF_000699245.1 Pterocles gutturalis
CGCCTCTTCCCAGGAGATGAAGACCATCCTGGCTCTGCTACCATACCTAATTGTAGAGGGTAGAGTTCAAGTGAGCAAATGGAGGTACCAGGAAACTTTAAAATTCAATACACAGACACACTGCGGTGGATATTTATACGGTGGAGACAGTGCTCAGACTGGATTTAGCTCTGAACTTTTTATGAGATGAGTACTTTCCAGTCTGAGATCGCAGACTACTTCAAAGAGATCTTCAAGAATAAGCACATCAATATTTTACACTGGCCTACGTATATAAAAAGTGAAGAGTCTGCAACCTTCCCTGGAAGAATTTTAGGGAGTCACAAACTGAAAAGATTAAAAACACTGATCTGAAAGTATAAAACAACAAAATATTTTCTATTCTTTGGGAAAACGTAGTAGTGAAGGAAAGGCAAGCAGAGCTACTCAGAGAAGCCAAAGCAAGACTGCATGTTTAGTTAATGCGAGGTAGATGAATAAGAGATATCGAGAAGATTGAAATGCCAGTTTTGTCAATCAGGAATCACTTGAGCCAGCCAGTGTTAAAAAGACAGGAATCACGTTCTCACTGCTTCCTTCACCTCAAAAATTTCATTTGCCTGTTGACTTGCCTAAACCTTATACTTAACAACCTCAGAATAACACATGCGAAGGACCTAGTTGTCATAATGCTCATACTTGTATGACACTGTTCTCTTATGCCTGTTCAGGAGATAGAAAGGAAAAATATTTTGGGGACTTCATTCAACACTACAGAAAGGTGCTGGGCAACAAGAACTTCTCGGACACTGACTTGATGAGCCTTTCAGCTGATAATGTTAGTAATAGTAATAATTTGCTAATGATATTAACAAATAATAATCATAAGTAAAAATAAAAAATTATGGTAGTAAGCAGTGGTCATCTGAATAATCCCAAAGAAACTGAAAATCCAAACTGAAGACCTGACTGAAATGCAGCCACCGCTGGGAAGGACAGCAGTGAGTGATCTCCTTATAGCATGTCATGTCACACACAGGGAAAAGGGCAAATAAGAAGGAATTGGAAGAAGATAAGAAGCATTTGGAAGAAAAACTCTGCTCTTATGCATTCTTGAGTGATTTTGCAGTATTTTAGCAGGACTCATCTGAATTCAAGGTTTTCCCAATAGGAGGATTGTTTATACAATGATGTAGCCTTTTCAGTCCCAGCATCCCTTAGAGATCTTTAGTACATGCATTGAAAAACAGTGTTTTGTGTCTCGCTCCTCATTGCTGAAACTTATATTTGTTTCAGCAATGTTCTTCTCCCTGATGTTTTAGAAATAGTATTAATTTGCAGCTGATTAAAAAAAAATCTTCAGTGAGATCCCCTTGCAGCTGAAGTCTGCATTTCTTTTGCTATTCCTCCTGGGTCCAGGCAAACATATTAGTGAAACAACTGGATCATCCATTAAGCAGAGAAGATTCAGAGACTGGTGCTTTTGATGGGTATACAGACTAGATATGAGTCCAAGAGCTCAGTACCTTCTACTGAGTATACCCTACTTCTATGGCCTAGAATTTTAAATGCGCAGCAAAGACTTACAAAATCACCTAACAAGATGTCAAGCAGTTCTGCGTTTAGAAAGTGAGACTGCCAAGACTCCAGCACAACCCAGTTTTCTAAAATAAGGTCACCAAAATCAGTAGCTGCACATGCTTCCAGAGACAAACAGCAGAGGAAGTAGTAAGAAGCCTGCTTTATTGTGTATTACTGAAATTTGTAGGGGGTGTTGTACAGGAGACCTGGTTAGGGAACTCTGGTTTTTAGGCAGCCTTCTCAACAAACATGACAAGCTGCTATCCTTTGCTTGCAAGGGACTTCCCTGTCTACTACAGGTTCCTGCAAGAGTATCTGCTGAAGAGACAGGGAATGGGGATGTAACTCTGCAGCAGTACTGCACACCTGTGGAACTACAGCTTCCTAAAGCCATGTTACTTACCTGTGTTTCTGCTGCTCTAAATACTTTCGTACACTCCACTTCATTTTGAGACACCCTATGTGCTTTTCAGGCTGATAGGCTACATTACAAACGTCTAAGAAATATGAAGTTGCAATACAAGCTCTATGGAATAATTTAATGTTAAATATTTCTCAAATAAGGTCTTGTGCTGGTGAACAGCAAACTCGGTCACTGACTCAGTGTCAGGTATGAATTCAAATGCCATCCTTTCATGCTTTTTAACACAAAACAGCCACAATGAATTTTGCATGCTGCTGTCATTTCAGAATACTTTCTCTTGGTCTGTTTTTATGTTTAACCTAAACACAGTCTCGGATCTCATGTGGTGGGAACTAAGTGGCCCTGTCCTTGCTATAAAGCCATTACTACAGATTTTTACCAGTTGCAAATCCTGTTGTGATTTCCTAGGAAAGGGAAACTGAAAATGTTGTTTGAAATAACAATTAGGAGGACTTAAACTACAAATTTCCCACAGACTTACAAGAAGTGCAAACAATAATCATAGTGAATCAAACCCTAAAATCATCCTTCTTTAGGTGCTGTGACATGCAGATAAATATATTCATAAGCTTAGTAAAAGAAACTTGAAAAAAAAAACCTGATTCACGTGCTAATGTCTACCAAATGTACCCATTGTGACACAAAAAAAGCAGATTAACTTTCATCAAAAGTGACACAGACAAGTTATTCTTGGATATCATTACTCCTGCTACATCCAACAATTAGTTCAGTGAATTTGGTTTACGAGTCACATAAAGTACATCTGCTGGCAACATGAGATTTACACCTGTGATGAATACCTCATGTTGTTAATTATAGAAAAAAAAAGGTCACAGTGTTCTTGTGATAAACTCTTGGTTACAGTATGAAAGGAACACATTATTCCCTACCTTCTCAGCATCTTGCTCAAAAAGACGGAGTTGAAAGCACTGGTCCAGCTTCAACTTGCGGACATGCCACATCTGATGCAAGTGTTGCCGGGTAGAATGCAGCTTGTCTAAAAGGCTGGTGATCTTTGGCACAAGACTTTGAAAATCTGCACTTCCAGGAATACAGTTCCTACCAGAAAAACCATCACTGCATCTTATGCATTGTAATAACCTCTGACCCTCACGATCCAGTTCTTCCACAGGAGCTTTAATCACTTTTTTCTTAAGCTGCGTGTGCTCATCAATCAGCCTTCTTGAGCCCTCAACATCAACTGGAAACTCTTTCCTAGCCAACATCTCCTGGAGATCCTCCAGTCTTGATAATAAATGGATGGCACTGTTGAAAAACTCTTCCAAGGAGACACGCAGCTCTATCCATTCATCATGGTTGTAATCCAAGGATCCTTCAAACTCATCTGTAAGTTGAGAAGGATCTACGAGTTTTGCCAGGCCTTCAACAGACACCATACTTGTCTAAGGAAGGGGAAAATGACAGTGTTTGTATCAGTGACTGTCCAACCAGAAATAACAGTGCAATCCATAAATAGCATGAAGGGATTATTTCCCTCATCAATACATAATTGAAGGTACATTGTAAAACATGCTGAGGATCATGTTTAATTTTTATGAACTACCTGGACTGAAAACTTTTCTATTAATGGCACTTATTTTTTATTTATTTATTAAAAGACATGGTATTTACTGGAATAATGTCTATCTTTTTCAGCCGGCGTGACTATCAAAAACATATAATGAGAATGCTTCTGCCACAGATTACTTTAAGCCAGTTGGACACTGCAGACTTCTTACTGCAGCTGTTGGATATCTGGACGTGACTGTTCACTGAACAGATATATGGCATTACAGGGATTCTGCTACTTGTGTTACACGCAGGCTACTCACTATACATCAGCAAAAGTTTTAGGCATATGAACTGAAGGAGGTATTGTGATCTGCCAAAACACAGAATGTGCTGGTTTTTTGTTCTAGATTATTCCAGTTGACTTTTGCTACAGGTAGATCTCTTTCATATCAGTAATTTCTAATGCAATTAAGACAAAATCAATGTAAGAGTAAAATGTCGTTGAAGTATTGACAATTAGAATTTATTCCTAATAGAAATACTGCTCATGAATCATACACAATCAATGAGAGATTCAGTAATCAATGATAGGGAAAAGCACTGGGTGCCTGGAAAGCAGATTATAGTTTAAGGACCCAACAATTTATGGCTCTTCCCATTTATTTCTGACTTTTTTTTTTTTCTGAAATATGAGCATAGGGTTTCATGTGTTACTAGAGATTTTCAGTGCTGTCATGTTAACACCCAAGTTGGCAGCCCTTAAAGTACCTTCATCAGGGACTGCACATCTATCCCCTAAAGATCAGGCTTCTGAAGAATGTCAGAGTTTGTGCTCTTCAGAAGTGCAGGCACCCAATAATCACAGCAATCTTGTAAAAGTAATCTACAAAGAAAAACACCTCAAGTCCTGTCCATTATCCTGAATTATGTCCAAACTAGCAGGCTGCCCACTAGTTTAAAGTTAATAACAGGCTTTTCTTCCAATTTGTATCTATTTAAAAATATCAGGCATTCTTCAATGTATTGAAATTGGGATTGAATAGAAGTTAGGCCCAGAAGAAAGATCATTGTAAAACTTTCTTGCGATGTTCCTTGCTTTGGGGAAGGACAGAGTGAAGAGCCAACAAAGAGTGGGAAGGTAAGTATGCAGCTCAAGAGGGATTTCAGATTTCTAAACCTCTTGACCTGGACACTGACCCCTTGAAGATAATTCAATTTAGAGTTTAACTGCCTGTCAAGAAAAGACTTCTCTTCATGGCTAACACCTGGGCATTCCCCCTGCAGTATGTCAAGCTAACGTAAGCACTGCTCTTATCATGAAAAGAGTTTGACATGATGATATAGCAGAAAGGCTTTTCATTTGATGACTTCTGCAGCTAATTTCTTTATTCAGATTTGTTTCTTTAAGGAGTTCTTGAAACTCTCATGAAAACAACCTTAGTTAGGCAGGTAGGTGGCAAGACAAAGTAACTCTCAGGGATCACCCATCTTTCTTTTAAAAATCACTTTAAAAAGCACTGCCCACTATTTAAACCCTTTTGGCAGGAGAAAGAAAATAATCTTGAAGGCACTTCTGAATTAATGCTAACTAAGCTACCTGGTTCATTCCTCAAAGTGACAGGAAGCTTTGGAGTTCACATACATCAACCAAACCTTTTTCTTTCTCTTTTCTTTGTGTGATGATCTGTGGGCCTGCTTCACTCTTGGACTGTGACACAGAACCATTCTGCCAGAGCCTCACAACAGAAAATCCAGATCATTTGCCTCCACTAAGGGTCATACACTGCCCTGGCACATGCATAATACTTCCATTAAGCTCAAACGCAGAAGCAAAGAAAAACAAAGGAAAGACTGAATGCAACACCACTGAAAATGAATACCACAAGAAAAGCCTCCCTAAAGTGAACTTTTTTTCTCTCAATCACAGGGCTTGGGAATACTTTTTTTACCTGAAGAAAATTTCTTATCACAGATAATGCTTTACCATATATCTCTGATATAGCTCTCACCTCAAAGATGAACTTGGAACTGCCAAAGTTGGTTTTCTGCTTCTGCCAGAAATTATCAGGTTTTATAATGAGGGCGACATGAATCTCGGCAGGAAAGGCTTCTTGAAGGGTCTTTAGGAGAGGTTTGATCAAATCCCATTTGGATCCCCGCATATCGATAATAACAGTGAATCCTCGTTTACAAACATCTTCGCTGTAGGAACAAAAGCATGTCAAGATAATTAATATTGTGGACAGTCACACTAATAGTTAACTTTTGTTGCTATTGTTCAGTGCTTCAGAGCAAAGCATGGAATGATATACTTCAAAATAAAAGGCAAAAGATAGTATTGCATAAAGGCTATATGAATCTTACCATAATCCAATTTACATTAAATTCAAGTGTATATATCACAGTTTAATCTCTAATTTCCCAAATATATGTAATTCAAATTTTCACTGAAAACATACATACTCTCACACAATCAAAACCAGAATCAAATATACGCATATAGAAGCTAGTTATGTGCACATACAATGAATTCTGCTTTCGACATACCGAATTCAATCCACAGCCAAAGTGAACAAGCACAGGGTCCTGTGCCTTAACATTGCTGGCTACTCGCCTGACAATCATTCCCTGAAAGGAAGGTCCTTGAGACACAGAATGTGCACTGTTAAAATGGGGGCCCTTCTCCCTCCTGATTGATCTTCCAAATGTTGCAGGATCTTTTTCAATTCTCAGTCATACTTTTCTGCCAGCCTGTGCTTGTCCCTTCTCAGAAGTTCAAGAGAGTTATCTGGCCTGGTCACTGGCTATGCATGGGGCCCAAAAGCACCAGAGCATTAGCTTGCAAACACATCTTCCCTTTTTCCTCAGGAGAAGAGAGGAGAAAGAATAACAGGACATGTTGATTCAAGTCAAATATGGGCAGCTTTCATCATAGCTTTTCCAGGGACATAGTATTGCTCCTCAGAAAAAAAGGAGTATGGCTCAAAAGTGGCATCTTCCATCTGCTGCATCCAACATTTGATGTGATTTGGGAAGTGTCTGTTCCTCTGACTCACCATGCATGTTGTTGAACTCTTGAGAGCTATGGTGTCTGCTGTGGATCTCAGGCACTTGCACAAAATGTGAGATTCCCCATCCCCAGTAATATTATTGGTACAGCAAATGAGTAAAATTCACTGGTGACGCACTGAAAATGCCAGAATGGTGTACCTGCTAATCTAATATACACTATATTTTTAAGGTGAAATGGAGGTCACAGCCTTCTCCACAGAAGGAGAAGCTGTTGGAAGAAAGGAAGTGTAGAAAGAAGAAAGGAAGATGAAAACAGAAAGAACAATTGAGAAAGAAGAGAAACATGGCAGAACATGAACGTATTTTATATAATGAACGCAACAGTGGTGTACACAACAAGAAATCCTCTTTAATACATTAATATAGCACACTTGACCTCTCTGCAAAATGTCAATCAACATAAATAGGATCAATATTGTAGACATAAAGGCATATGTAAGACAATTTAAAATAGCAAGTGTTGATATCACCGGAATGAATCTAAAATATGCTGAGGATGGATATTATTAATCACGGTTATAATGCAGAAATCATAAGACTGTGTTTAGCCTACACACAAATCCTCTCAGTGCACAAACACACAGGATGATTTTCACTAGACTCTACCTCTTTAAATCCTTAAAGCACTCTTTCTGCTAATAAGATCCAGCTCCTACATATCTCACTGAAAACAACTCTATAAAGCTTACAACTAGGTTTCTCGGCTGGAATAAGGAGAAGGCTGTCCTTCATAGGAGACACTCTGGATTAACATATGTAACTTAAAAATGAAAGTCCCTGGTGACCTGGCCAGTATCTAGAAAGGCTTGTGCACAGATGGACCACCCCATGGCAAAGGGGATCTTGCCATGTTAAGAGAGTTTGCTAACTTGAACAGTCTCAACAGTGTCAGGAAGGAGCAGTTAACGCCAACAAGCTTGGTCCTCTGCCTTAACATAATTGTCACATCCAGAGCACACTACATACAACAGTCAGTGTAAAGAAAAACGAAGGAGACCAGGCACTTCCAAACACTGTCAGGAATATAGATCTTTTTATTCTCCTTTTACCTACTGCTGAAAGGTCAGACATCTGATCCTTCCATAACTAATGCCAAAAAAGGCTGTAAAAGAAGCTTTGTTCACGGTGCTACTGCCTCTTGCCCTTTGGAATGAGAGCTGAGACAAAGAATTAAATCAGAAAGGGATGAATAGAAGGGGTTTTGTGTTTTGTTTTTTCTTCTTGCAAAGCTTTATGGGGTCTTCAGTAACTTCTGCCAAGTCACTGATCCCTGTTATACTGAAATGACTTTTCCAAGGATTGATTTTTCTTCAAACATTTGACAAAGAGATCCAGGAGTCATACAGGCACACAGAGCACCCTAACAGCAGACACAGCAACAGGTAAGTGCAATCTATCCTTTTTTATAGAAATAAATAAATAAAAAACCCCATACTGCAACCACAGCAAGGTATAACCAATATTAACTTCATTCCAGCTCCCTATGCTGCTGCCAACCTGACAATTTACCATTTCTGATCTAAAACAATTTAATACTTACTGACGTACAACAGAAAAACCTGTTTCAGTAAGCAGAACAAGAATGTCCGGAGGGACTGAAGTCTTCCATTTATGAGCCTGTCTTAGACCCAGACAGTCCCCAAATCACATCCTGCCCCCAGCTTGAGAGCATAAACAGTGTTATCATCTTGACACCCATGATTACATACCACCATGACTGGAAGCTCAGCCTGCAGGAACATAGATCCTAACTATGACAGAGATCTAACTATGGACTGGATCCCGTATTTGGCTACCGCCCCCCTGGACTCTGGAGGCGCAGAGAAACAGTGGAGGGAGCAGATGTCCCCCTGCTGTCCATTCCCATCAGCAAGCATGCGTGTGTGAAAAAATGCTCCACAACACCCATCCTAAATCCTACTTTCATGTTTTTGGAGACTTCACAGTATGTTTTCAGTGGAATAAAAAGGGTAATGATTCCCAGCTTTTTCTAGTGGACACAGGAGAACAGCCACTGACCCTGGCAGGGGTCAGGAAGCTTCCTGATTCTTATACTGCAAGAGGCAATAAGTAGTCATTTGCTGCCAGAACTATCTATGCTCCTTGTAACTAGACCAAATTTTCAACAAGCTTATTACATTTTCAAATATGAAAATGAGGAGATGCAGTAATGGAGGAGGAATGGATAGAGAAGATTCCTACATTTCTTAGGTTCAAACACATCAACAAGTAATAACTATTTCACTAATAATGCAAAACTTAGTACACTACTCTTAATTACAAAGAGGATTTCCCTACTTCATTGGTCACATAGGCATGTAAGTTTTTGTATGAAATAAGTGAAAAGATGAGTACCTCTTTTCAAGTATAGTGCAGATAATGTACGTATAGATGGTATTTCTCATTTTGAGCAAATCTAACTCTGTTTCAGGAACCTTACTCACAGTCTTGTTTGCAATTTTTTCTTTAATGAGATGAATGGTACTAACCTGTAACAGGACCTGTGGGTCTGTAGCCTTCTACAGAATTTGATCTCCCTGGCACAGTGATAATTCCACAAGCCCTTCTCTGACTCTTTGCACAAAATTAGCACCTGATTTCTAAACCTGCCTGTGAAAAACTATTATTTAACAGTGTCGCAATTGTATTATTTAACTGTTGCAAGCCAGAAAGCTGTCCACTCATTATTCCTACTTTCAGTTGCCAAGCATGCTGTGGAGAGGTGTGCCTTTGAGAGCACGTGCACTATACAAGTATATACCATATAAGTACAAGCCAGTTACTAAACAGATACTAATATCTCAGAGAAAAAAGAGGGAGACAAAATTATTTAGATGGTAAGCTCTTCAGGACAGGGACCATCTGCCATGCTGTGCTTGTCTAAGGAGCCTGCCTTGGTGGAGGGCTCCAGGTACCTATATGAGTCTTCAGCTGTCTAGAATGAATTCAAAAAAATTACTCTTCAGGAAACTATAGATGCAAATCCAAAGAATAATAACTGAGTAATGACTGTTTACAAAAACGCAGCTGAACATGTATGTCAAAGTACAAAAGGTTTACATAAATGTGGGGATACCTCACAGGAAATTTAGTTAAAAAAAATACTAAAAAAGGTCAAAATTTAAGTTGCAATACCCAAATATTTACAGCTATTGATACCACCCTAAAAAGTTGTCTTTGTTTAGACATAATGAAGCACCCACTAACTCTGGCAAGTCGGAGCAATCTGTGAAGATTTGTCATCTTTGACAGTCAGTCATTTTTCTTTGATTACCTCAATATGTATTGAGGAAATGACCCTATGTTCCTTTTGAATAGTCTAGTCATGCTTATTAAATTTATTGTTTAAAAGCAGCAACTCAAACCTTTCCCAGTCTAGCAATTGATCGGGAAAAGCATCAGTAGCAATCAAGCTTTCTCCACGCTGTCCAAGCAAGACATGCCTTATCCCTGGCTCCCAAGAGGTTACATCAATCCACACATCTATTATGCACAAGTAATCATTTTAGGATGGCAATTAATGTTGATTGTGGTGCTTAATTTTTTCCGGTATTGATATTTGACCAGAAACTGGAGAAAACACTCAGATCAAGGTATTTGGACAATCTGTCAGCCTTTTGGGCTGTGCTCATCTGGACTAGATTTGCAACGGTGAGCACAAAATATTTGATAGTTGATATGTCATTTCAGTTGCTACACTGCTTTTAAGCAAAGACAAAGACAAGCTTTAATAAAAATACCTTAAAATATTTGTGAAAAAAATACTTAAGATCTGGATTTAAAAAGAAGGCATAAAATTGAAACTCAGAAGCAGATGTGATAATTTTGTCAAAAAATGCCTCTATTTTGGTTTCTAGGGTACTTTCATAAGGTTATTTTCTCAAATTTCCTCTTTAATTCTGGCACATTCTAAATTGTATTTTCTTTGGCAAGAGCTGGCTTGCTGGGTACCAAATGAGTTTAAGGACTTCATGCTTTCTGATTAATCTTTCAAATACCTATCATTGATTATGTGTATTTTTCATCCTTATGGTTTGGCCAAAGCTTCTGGTATGTAGAAGCTTCAGCACTTGATTAGCTGAAATAACATAATATCTCCCTTCCCATTCTGCAGTCACGAGTTAATGACAAAGCAGCACATTTAGCATGCCTGTTGGACCACTAAAAGCACACATCTGACATGTACAGCATCTCATTCAAAATATGATTTGTTAACAGAGAGCAAGATTTTCTTTAATGATGGTTATTGTAACCTTGTCAGGAGACACTCTCAGCATAACAAGTACCTCTACAAGCATCAATTTGTAAGTGCAAAATCCGCAGGAACTTAATTATTTTTGAGATCACCGTTCCTTTGACAAATGTGGCTGTAGTCAGCCAATGATTCACAAGCTGAGGATGCAAAAGGAAGAAAAAGAGGAGAAAATCGGTATACGAAAGCCTCCAAGCACAGGCTGTTATCCCGAAGGCCTCATTTCATACTGAGACCAAACTAACTCCCCTGCCTAGTTTCCATACCAAAATGTCCCAAGGATCACTTCAGTATCTTGCACATTAATATTTTTTATCTACTGAAATTTTTTTTCATCTTGTTTGTTTACTCAGCTTGCAAATTAAGCTAGATGGGGAAGTTTATAATCAGCATCACTTACTGACTTTCAAACTTTGGTTCTACATTACTGTGTTGAGCCTGAAGATCATCTTGTCCATAGAAACAGTCAGTCATCTATATCAATAATATACTTTCCAATACATTTAGGGGACCAGATAAAGTCCTTTCTGATAGACCTGTCTGTCATGAACTCTTGAATCAGCATTATTTATCAAAATATTTTACTCCATTTAATACTTCTCAGCAAAATGTACCCTGCTTATTCCCACAGTTACCAGGTATGTTCCTGAACTTTCACACCATCAGTCTGAGTTATCACCCACATCCTCTAGTGACTGTGGCTGTTCGGGGTGATGATGCAGTTTGTCTTCTCAAAGATCCCAGGACGCCTGTGGCTGCTAATCCTCACATCTCCCTTATGTGCTGGTGTATCAGTGACCAGCGGAGGAAGTTAGTGATGCACATCCAACAGCACCATTACTCTGGAATAACAATTCACAGAAAGTTCCCACTAGAGAACTTAGCTACTAAAAGACTGTACGTAGACAGACTTTATCCTAAATTTTCTTTCTTATATTTTCTAACTTGGTTTCACAATGCTTTGTTGTAATTAGAGGAGAAACAGTCATCCAGCCTCCATTTCCAATTAATACTTTCTTCCTTACTGTGATGTAAATTTGTTTCTTCTCTTTCAGTGCTGAGAAGGAATTACTCACTCTCACTTTTCTTTTTAAAAAAAAGAGAAAGAAAGAAATCCAAGCCAGTTTCACACTGGCTGGAGCTGGACAAAAAGCAGTGATCTAGAGAAATCTCAGTGACATGTTATAAAAAGACTTGGAGCCAGTGAGGTCCAGTCAGACAGACCTCCTGTCTCTGGTTTCCAGCCACTGCTCTTAGGGGACAAGAGGTGTGACTGTGAATGGCACAAGAATGCAGATGCATGAGCTGCACAATGTCCACATTCAACCCCTGCCTCTGGCCCCATGTCAACAGGAGGGAACAGAAAGGCAGAAAAAAATCCAAATATTTTTGGCAGAAGCTAACTGGTGCCAGAACGGGTGCTCCTGCTATTCTCAAACAAGTAACTTATTTTGGTATTTGATTTTTACTCTGTAAAAAATGGCTCTGAAGTCAAAGCAATTCTGTTATAAAATGATGTAAGCTAGGAAGAAGTCAGACACCAGCTAGGAGTAAGAAAACCTTTTCCTAATACGTAACCATGACCATGACTTCTGAGAGTCATTATGAGGTGCAGGTCCCAGATGGTATCTCAGTCAGGATTCAGCAGGGTTGTGCTGTGCTGCCTTCCACCCAGGTAAAAATCCGGATCTACATCATTACACCCTGGACCAGAACTGGGACCCAGAGCTCTGCAGGCATTCATCCTCTTATTTAATTGAGCAAATAAACACTATTTGAGAAGCTTCCTGTCTTCATTCAAATAGCAAAGATATAAAACACAGCTGTGTCCAAGATGCATGATTGCAGCTGTTAAAGCCAAATCTGGAGGACGAATATGATAATTTTTCACATTCCTATTAAGTTTCTGCTGGTAAATGATGTCTTCATCTAAACCCAGTTACCCTCTTCCCCTCTTGTTGTTGCATGTCTACTATATTTGGATCAATATCTGGCAGGTCTTCCCCTGAAACAGCTGCTGAGATAAATACAAAATTAATCAAGGCTTTGTTTTTGTTGAAGCAGGGCTACATTTAAAGATTTGTTACTACAACAAAGACATATTTGAACAGTAAGTACCATTCAACTATCTCTTGAGCACTTGAAGCCTTGTATTTGAGATGGTTTAGCAGAAACAAAACAAAAAATGCTTTACTAAATGAAAATTACATGTTATTGACATTTGCTGGAAAAAATAAATATTAGAGTCGGGTTGAAATATAAAGACATCTTTCTTGAAAAGGTTTGTATGAGCAGAGGCTATTGAGAATATGTTTGGAGTTCAAATCCATTGGATTCCAGGTGAGAAATAAAAATATCTGGTTGTGCTTAGCATAGGCAAACTAATAGGATTAAATATATATATATACACATATATATATATTTTTGCCTGCACTTTAACCATTTCTGATAGTTGAAGCAAGGAGACCACGGAGTCCATTTCAGTTGCTGTAAAGTTTAGTCTGCAGTCAATTCTGTGAGATTGTCACATAAGGAAAAGGATACTTCATCTGGGCAACGACTGCTTGGGGTTCTTAGACCTGGGATCGTGATTTATCAGTTCAAGGCATCAGTGACTCAAAAAGTAAATGAACAGAGCATGGTGAACAGCTCCAGGAATTACAGTCATCACAGTAAAAAACAGTCACCCCAGAATGGAAAGTCTCCAGATTGCAAATACATACATTTCACTGAAATGTGTTGTGGGAGACAGAGTCACCCACAGTGGAAAGACCTTTTATAGCATAAATAAGCCTGAAAACATGTCCAGCTCATGCAAAGAATGATAAGAATGATTAATATAGGTTTAGCCAATAGACGGCAGCACCTGGCGAAATCCAAGATATGTCCAGAGACAGACATCGTGGCAAATTCGGTCCTGATGTAAGCAGGTATAACCACTCTGGGACTAGCACACTTGATCCAGGGCTTAACTGGGCTCACAGATGAGGACAGGAAAAAATACTCTTCAGAGATGATAAAATCACTTTTTCTAAGTAATACTGACATTTTTTGCAGTAAGTACTCATCAGTTCTCGTATCACAGAATCACAGAATCATAGAATCCTTTAGGTTGGAAAAGACCTTTAAGATCATCAAGTCCAGCTGTTAACCTAGCAGTGCCAAGTCCACCATTAAACCCTGTCCCTGAGCTCCACATCTGCACATCTTTTAAATACCTCCAGGGATGGTGACTCAACTACTTCCCTGGGCAGCCTATTCCAGTCCTTGAAGAAATTTTTCCCAATATGAAACAGAAACCTCTCCTGCCACAACTTTGAGGCCATTTCCTCTTGTCCTACCACTTGTTACTTGGGAGAAGAGACCAACATCCACCTCACTACAGCCTCCTTTCAGGTACAGAGCAGTAAGGTCTCCCCTCCTTTTCTCCAGTCTGAACAACCCCAGTTCCCTCAGCCACTCATCATAAGACTTGTCCTCTGGACTCCTCATGAGTTTTGTTGCCCTGCTTTGGACACGCTCCAGCACCTCAATGTCTTTCTTGTAGTGAGGGGCCCAAAACTGAACCCAGCACTCGAGCTGCAGCCTCACCAGTGCCGAGTACAGGGGACAATCACATCTCTAGTCCTGCTGGCCACACTTTTTATAGGCCACTTGGGCACACTGCTGGCTCATATTCAGCTGTCTGTCAACCAACACCTCGAGGTCCTTTTCCACTGGGCAGCTTTCCAGCCACTCTTCCCTGAGCCTGTAGCGTTGCATGGGCTTGTTGTGACCCAAGTGCAGGACTCACGACTGAGCCTTGTTGAAGCTCATACAATTGCCCTTGGCCCACCGATCCAGCCTGTGTGCTGCACCTGGCAGTACGGCAGAGAAATGTACACCTGTGTACAGCTGAGCTGTAATTAAAATAAGGAACTAAGGAGAGAAGATGAGAAATTCTATATTAATTCAAAATAAGATGTTTCATTATGAGTGCAGGTTCTCATGAAAGTGTGTACTGAATTAAAAAATGAAAAAAGGGATTTATAACAGCAAAATATTCTGTTTAGGCCTTTTCAGATGAAATACCTTTTTTTCACTTCATTTTTTTTTTTTTTAATCAGACAACATAAAAGAGAAGAAAAGAAAAAGAGAAGAGAAGAGGAGAAAAGAGCCTCTGAATTTTATCAAATAATTTTAATCAACATAATATTTTAGAGGTATTTTTGGTGAGAAATTTCTAAAGCTTTTGGATTTTTCCTCATTTAAAAATCTGCACTTCAAAACAGCAGATTCTTCCACAAATAAGTAACTTAGTTTCTGTCCGTTCGCAGTGCAGAGTTCAGCATGAGAGCTGCTTTGCACTTTTTATCTCCTAAGCAGAAGCGATACAACCATTCTTCGAGGCTTACAAGATTTTGGCTGGAGTCCACGGACTCGTTTTATTTAAGAGCACACACTGGATTCAAGTACATCTGTTAGGAGGAAAGGTTGAGTGCTACATCCCAGAAAACACTCACCAGTCCCTGCAATAAGTCTGTTTTGCTAAGACACTACATGAGAATTTGAGATATCTTCATAAGTGTATAGTTTAAAACCTCATGCCTCAGTTTTCCCCAGGTTGGACAATGGGAACTGACCATGACTACTAAATAAGTGGCACTCATTTTTTTTGAGCTCCACCCGTATACAAACAAAGTGGCTCTTTGTAGGCACAATGATTTACCCAAAATAGTTCATTTATCAGATGGAGACTTCCTGCCATGACAGGCTGGGTGAAGACTGCCTGTGGTATGATATCCAGAAGGGTTTGCTCTGAAGCTACAGAATCAAACTCTGTGATAAGACACACTTGTAAAATCAATTTTTTGTGTATTCCTTTACACAGCAGACTTTACTAATTGTTTCAAATAACTACCATGATGGCACTGAGAGGAGATAAAGTCCTTTTTATTGAGTCCTCAAGAGACAGTGGATACTGATGTGCTATTCACAATCCAGCTTCAAAACATGTAGCTCACATCTGATTTTTTCTAAATCTGCCTCCTAGCAAGGCCATGCTCTCTCACTCTACCAAGGGACAAATTAATGTATACCAGCATAGGAATGTTAGGAATCTGCTAATCATAGAACTCTTATAAACTATTGTAGATTTCAGCCATGCCACGATAATAAAAATCACAGAGCAGATTCATGGAGCACTGCACCTGAGGACATTCGGCATCTTATTTAGTGGCTCATTTGATCTGAAAGAGACACACCAAAGATGTGTCAGAGGCCACATCTACTCCACCAGGCTAACAGGTTTCCTACCTGTGAATTAAACTAATACGATATAACACCCTGTGTAGAAATGGGCCCAATGTGGAGGTTTTCTGTAGCAAGTCAAACCACCATAGTAAACCCCACCAGGCAACAACTGGCGAGAAACAACAGAAAGCCTTTCACAGTCACTCTGCAAACCTCTAGCTGATGTTCACATTGGACACATCACCCAGTATAAGAAAAGCTTACTACGTATAACTCCTTGACACTGAGATAGAACAAATAATTGTAAGTATTTTCCTTCTAATTATAGCTTCACAATTTATTAATTTTATACATCTGTCTGGAGCACTGTAGTCCAGAGGATGAGACTGAGAGCCAGGTGATCCTAGTTGGGTTGCTTGCCTCCTTCTTGTGTTTCTGTGTCATAGCTCAACTCTACCTTCAGTTTTTTTTCACGTGTAAAATGGGTCTTACCATACTTTACTGAGGCTAATGCATTCTTCCAATTAATATACATTTACCATATTTTCAGACATGGGTAGGATACATAATTGCAGGAGAATTACAAATTGCAAATAGTCACAGCCACTTCATGGTTAATTCACAAAAGCTTAAGAGAGATCACTTAATAATCTAAGCATGCACTTATTTATCCATGCTTGGCTATATTCTCTGTTACACGTGTGCTGATTTTATACAGGGAGCACTTATTTCTCTATACATATGCTTATCTAGTTGTACTGAATACACATGCTTTATTAAACTCATAAATGAGCACATTTATAGGTCTATGTGAAAGTAGAGCCCTTCATATTTTATTTATAAAGTGGGACAATAGAACTGCATTGATATAGAACATCAATTTAATTCAGAGGATTTAGGGTCGTCCCACAGATTTTGCTATTTTTTGCCAGAATCAAAGCTTTTGGATTTTTTAATTAGATTTCCAGCCCATCTGCTTGCAAAGATAGCCTTGACAATATAAACTAATGCACATTCGTCTTGCTGAGTCTGCAGCCAGTGGAAGGAAACAATGAGACTAGGAGAACAGCGAACTTGCATCCTCCATCTTATTGGGGGGTTAACTAAAAAGACAATTCTGACTGCCTAAATACCAGGATTCTTAACTGTTTCATTGCTCTTAATTTTGCCAACAAACCTGCAGATAAAATGTTTTTCAGTGCCCTGAATTATTGACATAAGCTCTTGCCCATTTTGATGACCGTGCTGTACAATTCAGGCTGTCAGTTAGGACCAGGCAAGTACCTGGCCAAATATACATGACTTCAATTATAATCAAGGATTTTGCTCCTTTTTATATGTGTGGAGTAAAAGCATTGATCACAGCATAATTAGACAACTAGTACTAGAAGCCTATAGTGGAAAAGATTGCAAAACCACAATTATTTTGGATTTGATATAGAACCCACAGGAACACTAGCCTAATACATGATTTTAAGTGCTTTATGATATAAACCTAAGGGAAACAGATTAAAATCTCTGTTGCTATGACATGCTTTACAAACAGCATACAAAACATAGCTTGAATAGACTCAGACTTTTTCCTATCACTTGGAAATAGTAAGAATACTGCACTGGTCTCTTATGAGGGTGACGCTATACCAAATCATAGTGCTTCAATGCAAAACTCACCCACAAAACTAACGACTCAACAGAACTATTGCTGCATTTTCTGTAATTACTGATTCTAAACTTGAACAACTATTTCAAACCTCTTTGAAATAAACTCTCCTAAAATCATTGACGATGTGTGTTTATGTCCATCGAGTAACCTCACACAGGTTGTTGATATCAAAAAATAAAGAGGTAGGATTGAGTCGGAGTTTGTGACAGTGATTGCTGCCTGAATTATCACATTGTGGGGATGCTGCATGGATGCAGTCATATCCTGATACTGGGTTTTTAAAATACAGCAATGTTCAATGACCATGCTTCTTTAATCCTGTGGATTTCTGACAAAAATATCCCCCATTTGGTTCCTGTTTGTATGGCCATGCCTCACAATACAGAGTGCTTCATTACGCAGTTAAGATGGTGCTTGAAGCACACGTTTACACTTGCTGGATACAGATGGATTTACTCATGCACTTGACTGCTTTCCTGGAGGAGGACCACAGTACTTGAACAAGAATTAGGAAAGGACATGGGAACCAGAAGCCTGCAGGCCAGGCAGGCCTTTTAGTGCTTTGATTGACCTCTTGTATCAATTTCCAAGTTTATTTTAGTAAATTAATGTGGCAGCCTAAAAAAGCATTAATATCCTTCTTTAATTTGTGACTAAGAGCAGATACAGTGAATGCATGTTTCCACCTTGATGATTTCCTTCTTTTGCCCCTGGCAGTTTATATAACGAAGAAGTATCTTTGTCATGTCATAAGATGTAAGAAAGTTGTGGAAAAGTCCTAGGCTTGGTGAATAGCTGCCTAGACAGATCCTCTATCATCTGTTATTTTGAGATGCATTTCTTGCTTGATTCTGTTTGCAGAGTAGATATGTATTTCCAGTACATTCAGATTCTGTTGAAGTCATCTGTAGCCTGGAAGAGCCAACAGATGAATCCTGTGATTTTCACAGGAGGCACCTATCAAAAGTAGGAAGAACTAATGATTTCACAAATCAATCCAGACCCACTCATAAAATTACCCAACATATTAATTTGTTTACAACTATTTTAAAATCCACCAAAAAATCCTGTTACACTATCTGGCGATAACGACTTCCTTACTGTTCTCTCTGCCCCATCTAATTAAATAAAATTTTTCATCAGTTTTGTTAGAACTTGACCAATATTTGAATCTATGCAATGCAAAACATAACTTGCCCCATACACTACTTTTAGCACTGGAAAAACAAACCTACATTATAAGAGTAGTGTCATAAACTGTTGTATCATCTTTAATCATGAACGATCTTAAAGACCTTGGGCATGAGCAATCAGGTGTTAAATAAAACAACATTTAATATTATACTTTTGAATATTTCATTCAACAACAGAAGCAGAGGGAACTGCCTTTTCATACTGCTCTTAGACAAAGAACAAAATACACTCCAGAAGATCTTTGAGAGTTTCCTTTGAAAAGGAACTTAATTCTTGGCCAAGAAAATGAGAAACACGAGAAGAAAAGCAAGGACTTAAAAAGCTATGTGCCAGAAAATGTTCACAGGTGCAGGAATTAGACTTTTAACAGAACCTCTAATTACAAATCTGATTTCTGTCGTCTTTTCAAGGCAGCATGAACACAGTTAAAGTTCTTTTTGTGCATTTGTATCCTCTCACAAAAAAGGCAAGCGTGTGTTTTCCTTTGTAAAAACAATTATAAATCAATTCCCTCTATGTGGGCAAAGTGAGCACAATATTGGTAAGATGGACTTAAGCTTCTGGAAATACTGACTTGTCACCAATTTTAAAAGCCCAGAAATGGAGATCAAGACAACTTTGCACTGGTACCATATCATTTATTTGATTTATATTGCTCCATTTTCTGTGCCTTATTCAAACATGTCTGCTTTAATTTTCCAAGTGCCACTGGGAATGTACAAAATATATATTTTAACACGAGGACAATTAGCATCTTATTCATTAAGGCAAATATTTCTAAACCTAGTGTCAAAGTTGGAGCAGGTGGATCCTCAAGTGGCCTCTTTCTCAAAGGCACTGAGTTGATTTTACCTAACAAAAATATATGCCTTATTCATACAACTAGCGGTAGTGCCCAACAGGTCATCAGAAAAGTGCTGCCAATGCGAATATACCACAGATGCAATTTAACAGTCCATAAAACTACAGAGATGAAGTGTCCTACAGAATTCATTCCTAAAAGAAAATCACAGGAAACTTTTTTGGTTGATCCTATTTTCCTGTCACCTACCATATACCATCTGACACTGCAAAATCATTGTGGTGGCTGTTCTGGAAATTAAGGAGAAACTGAGATTTCCAGTGAGCATGGTTAAGTGTGGAATGATGTGACACTTGAGTTCTGCCTTGTGAACAGAGAGGAAAGAAACCCTAAAGAACCCGCACATATTGCTTGTGTATTTGATTCCTATCCTAACAGTTCATTAACAAAGCAGAGCTTCCAGACATTCTTCCTCTGGGTAAGATTGTCCGCTACTTTCCTATATACCTGCTTTTTAATTAGATTTTGGAATGGAATTGCAGCTCCTTCCCACAAATCTCCAGTGGGAAGCAAAATCTAAACTAATCTGTGATCCCAGAAAAGTTTGCTTCTCCAGATGCAGTTTCTGAACAAAATTACAAATATTATAGAAACAGAAGAATGGAGAAATAAGGGGACATAACCACAGAACTGGATGTGATTAATCAGTGTTGTAAGAGTTCAGTTCTGTCTTGAGACCAGAGGAAAAAGAGGTTTTGAAGAAAAAGAACATATTGCCTATTTGATTAATTCTTAGGTTAACCGTTTATTAACAAGGCGGCATTTCCAGCCATTCTTCCTATGTGTAAAATCACCCATGAGTTTATCAGGTACCTGCTTTTTATTTAGACTGTGTTTTGGAACTGCAGTTCTTCTGTAGGTTATTCTTCTACTCCCTAAATTTGCTGCATGGCAAAATGGTACACTTGTAATAAGACACTTTTATCAAGTGTATTTTCTAAGGTCAGGAGGTGACACAGTACATGGACGATTTCTTATGCAGTGCTCCCAAGACAGTATTGGGAAATGCAACTTTAAAGACACTGCTTCCCAGAAACGAGAGTTCTAATCAGTATGTACTATTAAAGAGACCTGTATTTCTGCCTCATGCAGCATAACTATAACAAAAATGCTTAGAATTTTCTGCCTTCAAGATGTAAAAATATCAGCTAATTTGGTTTCACAAAACTTTGTGAGGTGTCTCCTATATGGACTGCTAAATTCAGGTTATAAAGGTTAAGCCAAGGGAGAAGAGAATTCAACTCTGAATCTAGAACTAAACTTCAGGAAGCTCTGACTGTATGGCTTCCCTGATGCCGCAGGATGGCACTTACCTTAGTGCAAATGTGACCCAAATGGGTGTCCTAAATTAAACCTGAGGCTTCCATCTGACTACCATCTACAAAGATCACAAAAGACAGAAGCAGAGCTGCTAATAAACATAGTCCTTAGTTGGTGATCTAAGCAGAGCTGCTAAGGCTACTGAAAAGGAAATGCAATTTTAGTCTCCAATTAAGACTGACACACAACAGAAAAACAATGGAAGGAAAAAATTGCATTGTTGCATTAGCAGAGGACTTTGGTCTCTAGGGCAAAAACAGAAGATTGAGAAAGAAGAGATCTACTAAATCATCTTAGACAGGGATGCTGCTGGTACTTTGCCAAGAAAGAATAGTAACCAATACCATAAGCCTATCTTCACTGCAGCTAATCTTCCACTAGCATTAAATTAACATGCAAATAAAGAGGAATGGTAGGAAACTATTTTACAGCTATAGTTTATGCCAATATAATTTAAAGAATATTTGAAAATATGGAATACAAAAGTCTCCATCCACTGTTACTGATGGTAAGATACCAGATGGCTTTTTCATATGACATACAAAATGCACAGTAGATGAATGTGTACAGGAAACCCATCTTGAGTTCTCTAAGGGAAAAAAATATAATTGTTCCTGTGGGGCATGTTTGCCCTAGGAGCTGCTTAAAACTGTGCAACAGCACTTCAGAACATAGCATTCATTCTCAAGCTGAAAAAAAGTATTTTGCTGACCATTCCTCAGGACCACCAAAGCCATTTACCACACTTTGCAGAATGTTAACCTGTAGAGAAACTTTGAAATAACTATCCAGATTTCCAAAGTATCACAGCCCCATGTATTGTCCAAGATTGGGGTTGTTCGTTATAGATCTTTTGCATGTATTAATTGATCATCTGGTCACAGGCATGTAGGAATTCTTGCTGATCAACTGAATTTAACGCATTGAAATCAGTGGCATCGCTCCAGGATTAGCGTGGTACAAGTGTATTTTAAAATGCCATAAAGTTCCTGCTAAGGATCCCACCCACCTCCACATTAGTGCTGTGTTGGTATCCTTATTTATTTGTGTACCTCACATGGACACATGTAATACCTGCTTGGACGCTGGACTCTGGTTTAGGACTGGGGGAGGAAAAATGGTTGAATTTTGCCAAGCAAGGGTTTTTTAATGAGTAATTCAAACTAAATTTCAAAAAGTAGTATTTATTTGATCTTCAATGACAACATCAATAGCAGAAGCATCTGGCAAGCCAGATGCTCAAATAAATAAATTAACAATCAAACTTAACTCATCCTTATATTAAAAGACTAAGTGCTAATATCACTTCACAGATAGCAGAGATTGTCAATTCTTCTTGTATTCGCATGTGAAACAGGGTGACAGGGGAGAGCTACATCATATCAACATCACAGACACTTAGGCAGGGCAGAGGAAAGGCACATGAAAGCAGCCTGAATTTGGCTGGAGATGAACTGCTGCTGCTGTTACAATTTTCAGGGAAAGATGCAACTATTCTACAAAGACAATGCTTCTTTATGATTTCTATTCAATGACTTTAACGAAAAGGACCGTTCAGCAAAGATGTCCCTTGTAATACTGCGTTGAGCCTACAGCAGGTTCCTCCTTTCTCTTGTTTGCACCATAGCCGAGGTAGGTGGAACTGCAGGATGTTTCCCTGAATGAAGCTGTAGGACAAGGGAAAGCTGTTTTGGTGCTTTGGCTTTTTGGTGAAGTATCACAAAGGAACTTTCTAAAGTATTACATAGCTGGAAAATTCTCTAGAGACTCAGGCTTTTTCTTTAAACTTAGCCATAAAATAAAACCCTGCGTACACAGGCAGGGAAACCATGCTCCCTTGTTATTGTGGAAAACAATACCTGCTGAGTCCAAAGGATGTTTGAGTTGCACTTTTCTGCCTTTTCTTGTGGGGGGGAAAGAGAAATTCTAGAATGATCTATCTTATTTATTATTTTATTTTGTGTTAAGGTATTTCTCTCTCTTTTTTTTCTTTTTTTTTTTTTTTCTTCTTAATCTAAGTAGCCCAGCAGCCTCACACCATATACTTACAACTATGTTTTGCTGCATACAGAGTTACAGGATCCACAGGGAACTCTGCAGCAGTGCCAGGATCCACAAGGAAAACATTAAATACCACAGACTGACTTGGTTAGGAGCACCTTGTGGAAAACGAGAAGAAACCATTGATGAGATTTACAACTGCCTACCAAACTTGGATACCAATTCCCTTTGCAAACAGCAGGGAATTGAGCATCCCAACCTCTGAGACAAATTTTGCCAGTCCCAACCTATACTTTCCATGCTGTAAGAGCATCAGCCTGCTCAATACCATATGTTACCATGAATTGGTCATTATTCTATTTTAGTATGATCCAGTTTTCTAACACCACAAGCTAGCATGCACTTTTATGAGCATGGGAACTGCCAAGCCCTTCGTAGTGGTTCACACATTGACTCTCTCATGTCTAATAACAAATTTGTCTCATCTGGAGCTCTCATATGCTCTGGAGATATCCTTTCTACCTCCAGTCTCTAAGAAGGGGTCAGTTTAGACCACCTTTCCCCCTCTGTGGATGTTAATTAGGTCTCTTTCCTTGACACAGCTGTCTATTCTCATTAAACTTGCAGGTATTTAATACGCTTGAGAGTCTTCCCTGACAGATTTGGTTTAAAAAGTGACTGACAGACACCATGATTGTATAAGCTTTTAACCATTTGCAGACAAGACTAAAAATATATTCCTAAAAACACATCTCCAGTCCTACCCAAGCTGTGCACTGGGGAATCCAGACTTTGGAGGAGCATCCACAACAACTCCGTGCATCCGATGAGGATAAGGACCAGGCCATCTAGGCTGAGTCAATTCCACTTCTGTATCTCCCATAATTTACTCCATATTGGCACACACTAAAGGTCTCATCCATTCTCCATGGGAGTTCAGAAGAGCTTTCCATTAACGTTAAGGTACCTTTGACCGTATTCCCACTACAAACCAGACTGCAAAGCACAGTAGTCGTTTTCCCTCTTCTAACGACATCCACGAAGAGCGGCGGCATAAGACATGTCCAAATTATGACAATCTCTAAGAATGAAAAGGATGTAGCACATACTGGAGTTACTGATGAGGAACACAAGCGCCCATGCTGAAATGAGAAAAAGCCATTTTACAGTCTCTGCAAAAGCTGTAGGAAAGAGATCACTGAAAAGAAAAGTTAGGATTGGCTGAACCACTGCATATTCTGCTGATGGCTGCTGACAGCTTCAGGAGGGAACCACACACGGCTGGTGCCAGGTCTGCTGCCAGCACACTTCTCCCACAAAAGGTCTGTTTGCTAATTTTAGCTTTTCTGAATTACTGCTCATATTAGTGCAAATCTGCATTGTCCATGGAAGTCTCCAGGTTGATGCTGCCTGGACCTCCCAGAGTACTGCAGAGCCACAAACCTGATGGTTAAATAGCCCGTGAGGAGCATGCAACAGCTTTAAATTAGCACTAGCACAGAAAAGGCCAGAGAGGGCAGCATGGTGAAGCGTGTTGCAGTGATTCACAAGCCACTTGTCAGAGAGCCACTGAGGAAGAGGGTAAAGAAGATGATGATGCTCTGCTTAAAACTGTCTGTGGTGCCCACTGGCTCCCTCACCAGTAAATGGGTGCAGGATATATCCCAGTTTATAAATTTCTGCGTTTTCTCCATCACCTCAGCTCCTTCTTCCAGGCAGCAAATGCCACTACAATCAACATGCAAAAGCCATTTAGCAAGGAGGAACAAAGCTGATCTAATTCCCAGA
Organism: Pterocles gutturalis; assembly: GCF_000699245.1. Taxonomy (NCBI): domain Eukaryota; kingdom Metazoa; phylum Chordata; class Aves; order Pterocliformes; family Pteroclidae; genus Pterocles; species Pterocles gutturalis. The sequence goes on from NW_010138891.1 coordinate 25,857, forward strand.
TCCAGGGCCTGGACAGAGCTCAAAAAGCAGAGTGCGGCAGCGCAGCTCTATGTGAGAGCTCAGGGGATGGGATCAGCACCCAGACCCCACCGGCGCTGCTGGTGTCAGTTGTTCATGGTGGCTCCTGCATCCCACCAGTGGCAGGGTGTGTGGGGGAGTTGTTTTGCTGTTTGCTCCACATTTGGAGGAATCTGAGCAGAATCCTTCCCAGACGGAACCCACTCTTGCAGTCAGATACTACCCACAACGTTGCTCTTAAAAATACAGTGCCAGGGAGCTGAGCAGTGTCTGCAGCAATCTGGAGAAGACAGATGGGGCTTTCTCAGCACCCTGGCAAATCCCAGAGCCCCGTACCATCAGCCCCTCAGGATGCCTTGAGGACGCTCAGCTATTTTTTGTGCAGTGGACCTGGGAAGACGACTGTGGAGAAAGACCCCGCTGGCTGCCATCCTTCTGGCTGCTCTGAACTTGCCTGTGCTGAGGAGAAACGGCCCACAGCCAGGAGGGTAAGGCTGCAGTAAAGAAAGGCCAGACCAGTAAAACCAAAAGGCACTGGATTTGACCCAGACAGAGACCCTTGCTTTGCTGACTGGGAAGAGCACAAAACAAAACAGCGATCTTTTATTTAATCGGATTTGTCCCCCCAGTGAGCCCTATCAGCTGCCTCTGCAGAAGGCATGACTGAGCTCTCATGGGGCTGGAAATGCAGCACAGTGCCAGAGAAAGGAACTTCTCTTCCAGCCCCGTGCATTGTCTTTGTATGTTAAACTTGGCCTGTAGGGCCAGCTCTGCAATCCTGAATCTTCAGATGAGTAACTTGCTAGAGAATCTTTATGTTGGAGATGTTAGGTGAACCAGAAAGAACCCAATACGACTTTGAAATCTCAGCATGAGTCTGCACGGTTGTCAGTAAGAGAAAACTGGACTCCCTTCCCTACCCTGTAAAAAAGAACAATTGCCTTGGAAATAATTCAGACACAATAAATGAGGGATTCCTTCATATTAACTGCTTTCAATCGCAGATTTATAGTCTAAAATTAAACAGATGTTGAGTGTTGAATAAAACACTTAAAAACACAATGGCAAGTTGAAATCCTCATTTCTGTGCCTGTGGCAATCAGTAATTTCAATTATTTCTTAATACAATTAATATATAATAAAATATAGAAATATTGAAGAAGTTGGTGTGAAAAAGCAGTAACAGATTTTCAGGTCTTTCAAATGGTACAAATATTTCAAGATACAAGCTAGACAACTTAGAAAACACTTTGGAAATCCCTTTATATGTCCTTTAAGGAACTTATTTCAAATAAGGAATTCAGACTTGAAATAACATCAACTTTTAAAATTTTATTTATCTGAGTCCTCGAACTCATGCTCTGAAACAAGACAATCAAATCTCCATGAGTTTGTCTTAACACTATGTTACTCTCATTTGCCTCTATTTCACAATGGAGAGATGAGAGATGCTTCTGCTAGACCGAAGAGAAGATATTGACGATCACTAGTAGAAGTGATACTTAGAGCCTAGCTCACCCTGCCTTTTATTAGTCTTTAGAAGAAAAAGGCTACATGAGCTGTGCAATTCACAGTATATTAACTACAAAGCTCTATATCATGCTATTTGTGTCGTTCATCACAAAACCAGTCTGATCCTATTTGCACTGTCACACATCTGGAAGGCAGGGCAGGGCTCAGAGGCTAACCAAGCTGGAACCAATCTGAGCACACTCTCAAAGGGACAGAGGGCATTTGCTTTTGGTCTGGAGCTGTGCAAGATTGGTCCTTACACTATCCAGGAAAAGAGCAACAGGCAATGAAAGCAGGAAGCGATTTGGAAACTGATACAGAAAGCCACCATTTACCTTGGGTTTCGACTAATTTTCAAATAAAATTCCAGGGTTTAAAAATAAACAAACATAGGAAATGAAAAACTTGTACCTATTTTTAAAAAATCCCATGTATTTATAGAAAACAGTGTCACGAGAGCTGGAGAGGCTGTTATTTTCATCCCTGTGCTGCAAGACAGGAGCAACAATACCTGTGTCATTCCTGATACACCTTCTAACAGGGTCTCCAAGATTGAGATGCTACGGAAACCTGCTTTATTTCTTCCATCTATGGTTTTAATCCATTTACTTTTTTCCTATTTGCCATGTACACTGAGACCAGATTGTTTCCTTTAGCACAGTTACGCATACTGGATTGCAATCACATAACTTTTACTTTCTCTCTGTTTAAACTAAGCATCTCCAACACGTTCATTCTTTACTCGTAACTCCTGCACCCCAGGTTCTGATGGCTCTTGTTGCTTGCTCTGCACTTCTAGCAAGTCCATATTTTTTAGCAACTTCTGGTAAGCAGGGGAGGTCGCTGGGCTGGCAGCTGCACTTACTGCAGAATTTCAACACCGGTTATAGCCAATGTCCACTTATCTAGGAATAACATGTCTCAACAGGTTGTTACTGCAGCTGGAAGGAAATCAAAGCTCCTCTTTTGAAGTGCTGATCTCCACCAAGAGGTGATCGTGTAACTTCGTCCTGAGCTGGTCAGTAAGGGGACACAGGAAGCAAAGCAGAGTGATGTGGTCAGAAGCCTTTTAACAGGGCAGAAGATGAGACCACCAACCATTTCCACAGAAGTCCCTCGGTCCCTAGCAGATGGTGATAACAACATCACCTACCAGTACAATGTACAGTGGAGGCTGGATTTGAACTGGCTACTGAGTGGTAAAAGGCTCTCAAATTCACTAGCATTCCTGTCAGTTATATACTCCTAATAAGCTTCTTTCACCAAAATACA
>NW_010138892.1:0-1681 GCF_000699245.1 Pterocles gutturalis
TTTATTTTCATTTTTTTTATTTTTATTTTTTTTCCTGGCTACTCAACCCCAGCTGAGCCCAGGCTCTCAGCTCAGCGCCTCTCCGCCTCTCCCAGTGCCGCTTCCCCGGCCGAGAACCCACCCCACAACCCCATCAGCTGAAAAAATAAAATCCAATCGGGATGAATCCCGGGAGTGGGACTGATGCCGACCACGAGGAATGTCCGCAGCTCATCCCGGGGTCGGACAGCAAAAATTTGGGGAAAAAAAAAAAAATAATCGAGAGATTCCCATCAACCACAGAGAGCCCTGAAGGGACGGATAACGGGAAAAATGGGAAAAGACCCTTGAAGACGCAAGGATGCTCCAAGGCAAGGGGAAGGCAGGCTCGGAGCCGCCTAAAATAATTTTTAAACCCCTTTGTGCCTAATTTTTAACCCCTTCCTTAATTTTTAACCCCTTCCTCAATTCTTTAACCTGTTTTTTTTAACCTGTTCCCTAACTTTAAACCTCTTCCCTGATTTTTTAATCTCTTCCCTGATTTTTTTTATCTCTTCCCTAATTCTTTAACCCCTTCCTTAGTTTTTTAACCCCTTCCTTACTTTAATTTTTAACTCCTTCCCTGATTTTTTCATCTCTTCCCTAATTTTTAACCCCTTCCTTAGGTTTTTAACCCCTTCCTGAATTTTTGAACTCCTGAAGTTTTAACCTCTTATGTGTTTAACCCCTTCCCCTAATTTCAAACCTCTTCCTTAATTTAACCCCTTCCCAAATTTTTTAACCCCTTCCTGAATTTTTTAACCCCTTCCTGAATTTTTAACCCCTTCCCAAATTTTTTAACCCCTTCCTGAATTTTTTAACCTCTTCCCTAATTTTTTAACCCCTTCCTGAATTTTTAACCCCTTCTCAAATTTTTTAACCTCTTCCCGAATTTTTTAACCCCTTCCCTAATTTTTAACCCCTTCCTGAATTTTTTAACCCCTTCTCGAATTTTTTAACCTCTTCCCGAATTTTTTAACCCCTTCCCTAATTTTTAACCCCTTCCTGAATTTTTTAACCCCTTCTCGAATTTTTTAACCTCTTCCCGAATTTTTTAACCCCTTCCCTAATTTTTAACCCCTTCCTGAATTTTTTAACCCCTTCTCGAATTTTTTAACCTCTTCCCGAATTTTTTAACCCCTTCCTGACTTTTTTAACCCCTTCCTTCATTTCTCGCCTCCTCCACATCCCCGCTGGGACCTGAACTCGGGGCCCCAGGCGATACGAGGGAGGAGGAAAAACCAAGTCGGGATGGGACGCGTAGAAACGAGCTTGAACTTCATCTCTCCTTCGCCGAGAAGGAGCCACAATCCCCTCAGTTTTGCAAAGACGGATTTAAAATCCTTCGGAACGCTGTGGCCACCCACTTTCGCAGCAGCAAAGGCGGCGCCAGACCCAAATATGAGGGTGGGGGCGATGGGAATGGGCACGGCGACGCCGTATCGACCCAAAAAATAAACCGGAGCCCGGGAGGAGCCGAGGACCGAGCCCAAAACTCGTGAGGTTGGCGTTGGACGTGAAATAGGAACAAGGGCTCAGGCACTTACGTCCTCATCCAGGCTTGTCTGCTCCAAATCGACGATTTTGAATTGGACCCGCTTGAAAATTTCCTCCAGCGCCTCACAGGCTTTGTAATCCAGCTTTTCCCCTGGTAAAGACGAAA
>NW_010138893.1:0-405 GCF_000699245.1 Pterocles gutturalis
CATTTACTTATATATTACCTATATCTAAATTTTTTTTTTGGTATGAGTTAACTTTTTCACATGGAATTGTGTCTAGTAGAGTAAGGCTAAAAACCTAGCAGAGGTTTTATTTCCCTGAAATTCTTCTGATCATTGAAAATAATTTTTACAGTTATCAACTGACACTATGCACATACTTTGCACAGAAGAAGATTTCATCACACAAGGACAATGACAAACATTTAGTCTGACTCTTGATAACAAACATAGGCATAGCAGGTGAGCACAGACAATGTTTGTTGTGAATTTTCAGGACAATGTATACTTTGCATATGTACTGAGAATCCTAAGTCTCTGTGGTTAACAACAGCAACTATTACAGATATTGTTTCTGGAAGTTATGGCAATGCATAGGGATTCCTATAG
>NW_010138893.1:557-1097 GCF_000699245.1 Pterocles gutturalis
AAAGATGAAAGCGGCTGCCAGACCTTGGGCAAACCAGATAATAAAGTAGATGGAAGATGTACCCATTGCAACACCAGGGAGCCCAGATGTCATGGGAATGTGTTTTTATAGAATGTCATTCAAAGTCTTCTCTGATTTTTTGCAGATTACAAGGCTGCATGAAACTAGTCATTGGATAAGATGTCAGTTCCAACAATTGTCCCAAACTGTAATATATTATGAATAAATGTATTTTCTACAGTGTTCAGTGAGGATGTCCCCTGAACATAAACTGAGCAAATGGAGAGTTAGAAAAAAACCATGGTGGTGTAAAGAGAGAATCATTCCTAGAGACCTATGCCTTTCCTGGAGACAATGCAGCACTTCAGTACTTTTAGGATGATTAAAATGGAAAATTTTTGAAAGCCTCAGTTAAACAAATCTTTGTTTTCAGCAGGGGTTTTGCTTAAACAGAAAGTGAGTGAAAAATAACCAGGGTTTCAAAATCTAAATTGTTGTTACCATTAATCACAAAATATAGATAGCAGCTTCAGTTTATCC
>NW_010138894.1:0-1257 GCF_000699245.1 Pterocles gutturalis
CGGTCCCCGTGCAGGGGTGAGCAGTCCCACCCAGCTGCCCCCGGTCCCGGCTGCCCCCGGTCCTGCCCCTCTCCCAGCCCGCAGCCCTGCAGCTGCATACCAGGGCTGCAAAACTTACTGGAAATCCTGTAGATGCAAATCCTGGCCTCCCGTCCGTGCCAGGAACTTGAGCTGCAATCCCGAGAGGGCAGCAGGCTCCGAGCACGCAGGCCTCCCCGCTTGCCATCTCCCGGCCTCGGAAATCCAACTTTAAGTTGCATCAGGGCTGGAGGATGCGAGGAGTTCTGTGGGATGGGGGGGCGAAGCTGCCAGAGCCCGGGATCGGTTCCTGAACCCTCCGCCGGTTCCAATGGAGGGATGATTGAGGCTCCCTGGCTCCATCCCAACACCTCCCGGCTCCAGGATGGATGGATGTTCCCAGGGTCCGGTGAAAAGGTAAAGATGGGACCTGTCCTTACCCACAGCACCGGCTCAGCACCGGCTCAACACCGGCTCCGTGTCCCCATTAAACCAGCCCCGGGTGCTCAGCCCAGCCGGGAGCAACCAGTGTTGCCGGTCCCAGGCGGCTGTGCCTGTGTCCTCGCCAGGTTCCGTTCCCTGCCGGGGGCTGCGCGGGGTCTGACCTGCAACAGCCAAACCGCAGGAGGTCAGAAAGCGATAGCGATGGAGAGAGCGGCTGGTGGTAGCACACCTTCTCCCCCTAATTTACGAGCAGCTCGCTGATTCCAGCAAACAATTTACAGAAGTGACGTCTTTGTTTAAAAAAAAAATTCGCAATTCTTCACTCACAAATACAGCTCTGCCCATGCCTCCCTGGCAAGCCTGGACCGTCGCCCTGGATGTTCCCCATCCAGCAATGAAGCAGCAGCTGGAATAAAACTACTGCCCCCTCCCCAGATATTTCTCAAGCCCGTGCCCACCTTGGCCAAAGTCCTCTCCGGGTCACCTTAACCCTGCCCCCTCCCAGCCCGGAGCCTTTAATCAATCTCCAGGTGAAACCCAAACCCTGCGACCGCGGGGAAGATGCTGATGAAGGTCAGGATGCTCCCGCCGCGGTGGCTCAGCTGCGGGGAGCATCTGCCGGGGGGGGGACATGCTGGGGGGACCCCGTGTGTGGCCGGGGTCCCACTCCCGGGCTGCGTCCCCTTGGGGAGCACGGTGGGTGCAGCGTGAAGGCTGGAGGGAAGAGCAGGGGAGACCCCATGGGTTCGCTGGGGAGAATTTAGCTGGAATTTGCAGGATTTCAGCCTCTGGGGA
>NW_010138895.1:0-32727 GCF_000699245.1 Pterocles gutturalis
CCGAGCCAAGGGCTAACCCACCACATCATTATAAAGATTAGTTTTCATTTTAATTTGACATTTAAAACCTACTTTTTAATAATAGAACTGTCTGTGTACTTCACACTTGTGGAGGTTCTCCTCTTTGCGTGGGTTCTTGCTTTCCTCTCTCACCCTACGAAGTTGAAGGTGATTGTATGCAATAGCCTTTCTGCTAATTGCATCTAATGATACATCTTTTATATCTGATGCATAAGCTTTAAAGTGCACTTATCATGTTAATTCTTGAATCATCATGGTTTCAAATACTTCATTAGAGGAACACTTCTCATCACTCTTCCTGCAAATCATGTCTGTTTCTCACAAATGTTTACTTCTTAGAGTTTCCCTCAGCACCAGCCAGTCTCATCAGCCCTGGAGTTCTGTGCAGTTATGATTCAAATCTAGCAGAGATCTACTACTCTGGTGTAGAAAATACAAATTAAATTTCTTTCATTTCAGCCTCTCTAGGTGGTATTAAGTATCCATGTAGCCCAGGGCAGCCATGTGGTTAACTATGTCCCCTACCAAATGCTTCCTCTAATCTGTTCCTGGCAGGAAGGGGAGAGTTGCCAGCCCCTTTTTGTTGTAGCCATCTTCGGATAGATGAAACCCGAGTCTCTTGTCTCATCTCCTTCCAAAATAGGATGTTTGCCAGCAGTGATGGGAGAGGTAGCAGAAGAGAAAGGAAGGAGCAAAAACTGTGACTGATGTAGTGGGGAGCAACAGATGTCATGTGGAAAATTGAGATACACTCAATAAGCATTTTCTACAAACATTTTCATACTGATGTAACTTAGTTATGGAGTGTGAGATATGAGCATGTGAGAGAGTGTGTGAGTTTAAGCTTTGAAGCATTTCAGACAGATGGAAGTTTGTGGTTGAAGACAGTTTATGTGGAATTACAGGCTAGTGGTGTTCACAGCTTAATGATTCTGCTTTAGAAGTGATTTTATATTATAATTAAAGAGATGTGGTGAAAGAGAATAGAAGGAGCTGGGTTACAGGAAGCAAGGGTAGTAAAGGCCAAGAGCTGCTGCTGTTAAAAGCATGTCGTCCAGAAAGCTATACCCTGTGTAAGAACATCATACAGAGAATTACAGGTTACTCTTGTGGTACCAACTTCAGCGTGCACTGTCGGCCAACGCAGATTTCTTTGAATACATTATTAAAGGCAATATCACAATAAGTGAATCAGAAAAGATGCTTTGACATCTGTATTACAAATCGTATTAAAGTATATACTTACCTGGAACAGAACAAAGCTGTGTCTGAATCAGCACAAAGTATTTGATATTCAGCAGCAGAAAAAAAAAAAAGCCGTAATACTGTGGTTTTTATTTTCCAAATAGGCTTTTGCTCTTGAAGCAGAGTTCAATTACTGAGTATTGCCCTTTGTATAAAAGGAAAAATAGTTTATTTGCAATGAATTCACCTTGCCAAAAGGTTCATAGCTTGCTTTTCCATGTTTCTTTTTGATGTATTTGATATATTTCAGTACTCAGAGATCACTCTTCACCTTCATGTTAACTGTTTCGTAAGCACCTCTTGCTTCTGTTCTTGTCAAACTTCGAATTAATAAATCTACTTGAATTTTTGCAAACCCTTTTGTTGTAATGCTTTGTACTTGGGGCTTGTATCAATTGAAATAACAAAACAATGTTTTCATCTGAATTGCAGTGCCTCTACACAGTTAATCGACTAAATCTCTAGTGTTAGTATTTCTGCTATTTTCAGAAAATTCATATTCTCCCAATTGCTCGAGCTAGTGCTTTTATTATAATTTTTAAATAGTTGTTTTGTAGAAATTACTTGGGATGTTTTGGGGATGTAACATTTTGATAGCACTTCATAGGCGTTTTTCTTTAGAGATGATGGCTTTCAGTAACATTAGCATGAGTCATAGAATACAGTATGTGTTCCCTAAGTATATTGTTTTCTAGTCTTTGTGTTCTGTGTCAGACTAACTCACCTTTTATCATTCATATATTTTACAGATTACTTCAGATATGTCAGAAATATATATGACAGCAAATGTTTCCTTTATTGCTGAGGAGTTACTGCTCTTCACCAGGTTATTCGCAGTCTCTGGTTTGAACTTCAAAATTGGTGATATTTACATCAAAATTTTGTATTTGTCGTCCTTAACAGAAAGGGCTATTGCAAGACATGAAGTCAGAGAAATAGAACAACGTCATACAGTAGATGGTCCTCGACAAGATGTGACACTGGATGAAGAAGATGATGTGGTGATTATTTACAACAGAGTACCTAAGACTGCCAGCACATCCTTCACAAATATTGCCTATGATCTTTGTGCAAAGAACAAATATCATGTTCTACATATCAATACAACCAAAAATAATCCTGTTATGTCTCTGCAAGATCAGGTAAGCTGCTGCCTTTGGGATGTCTTTATTAAACAAGAAGAAAGTACGGAAAACTTTTTTGCTATTGCAAACTTAATGGTCTCATAGAATTGGCTTTTATGTCATATTTTCCAGTATAAAAGACTTCTAATGTGTTTACATTTACTTTGTAGACAAATAATATTATTTATTAAATAATAAGCTTAGGTTTTTGCTGGTCTACTGGAGGTGGTAAGTATCTGTTTATCAGACAAAAACAAAGCTAAAAAGGACCACAGCTAGGGCACAAGTGACCTTTGTTGTTGTAACTGTAAAAGTTTATTGTATTGTCAACTGTCTGGCTTTTGGCTGTGTAATCATACTTGCCTGTCGTCTCCCTCTGCAGTGAATGCAGTCTTACGTGCGTTGGTCTCTGAGTAGCGCAGACACTGTGCCTGGCTGTCAGGGCTGCACTTCTGTCATCGGTCGCTAAAATCAGTGTAGTCCCAGGCTAGAAATGATCATGGCTACCACTGCTTCAGATGATGAGTAGTAAAAAAAGATGATGGAGGATCAGTGCTCTGTTTTTCTTGAGGTGGGGTGTGGTGAGGGGGTAGGGGTTTCGTTTTATTTTTTAAAATAATATATCTTTTTGCTCGTCATGAGTTCACATGCAAGGAATTGAGGTCAGAGGTCTAAAACATCACTATGTCGTCATCCCTGCCCATAAAACAAATGTTTCCAAACTCTCAAGTGTGTACTACCACTTGTATGCTGATCATCTTAAGTTGATGGGCGGCAGAGGCAGGAGCTGTTCTGCACTGCAGCATGTCAGCACTGAGGCTTCCAGCTCCTTTAAGTGCCTGCCTACAGGCAGAAGCAGCTCAGCACAGCTGCTGGAGGGGGGCGAGGGGAAGCAGATGGAACAGGGCCCTCCACTTTCAGTTCTGTATGTGGGACAAAGACTGAGAGTAGGGATCTCGGTGCAGGGGATGTAGAGTGTACTTGGGGTGGGACTGGGAACCTGTTTTGTGGTTGTGGGGTTGTGTTACTGTTGGGTTTTTGCTGTTGTGAAATCTTTTCCTAAATATAAAGGTGATATTGTCATACATGATTACTGAGATTACTAAGAGTAAGTCTGGTAGCAGTCCCTATAGTCCTATCCACTGCAGAGAACAAGTAGTAAAGACCTGTGTGCCAACAGCAGAGAGATTTTTCAAAAGATTTAACAAGCCTATATCTGTTAATTAAAAGTCCTGCTCAGGTCAGTCATACTTAGCGCTGTACTTCCAAACACAGATTCTGTTTCTGTCAAGGTATCTCTTTGAGTTGTAGTGGATAGGAGAGCTAGTCACTGATGGTATAAATTAAACACAGGCAACCTTCCCTTAAATTTCTACTTTTGTTTGAATTTCATTCAAGTCAAATTTGTTCTTTACTGGCTTAGATTTATCTAAGAGAACCTCTCCTGCTCAACTTCTGTGTAATAATTAGCTACTGATAAATGAAAATCCATCAGTGCTGGGCATGTATACAATACTAGCAGCCCTACATTGATGTGATACTATGCTGTTGTCCAAGGTGGTATATTGTGTGGTTTAATTAGACAGTTGATACTCCTTCTTCAGTGGCCATTAGCTGGGAGATGCTGACAGTATCTTTACATATTGCATGGTTTTTTAAAGAAGAATAAATAATTATTTGCCTTCAGCATTTCAAGATAGCAACTTGCCATTGTAAGTCATATATTGCAATCTGGAGATGGTGAGGATGCTGAGCAGTAGCTGATGAAGGTTTACTCTTTGTGGGCTTAGGTATGCATGTAATATTCGCATCACCTTCATCAGTGTAGCTGACTTGAGTGCATTAGGTGCACCAGTAGTAAAATACATAAATACATCATAGAGGTAAAATTTTCATATCAATGATGCTAAAACACACCTCCCTAAGCAAGGTGAAGATTGTCTGGGACCTGGCATAAATTTGTAAGCCCTCTGTTTTGCACTACTTCTGCTGTACTTTTTCAAAACTATTCTAATTTTGTAAGAGATGTAAAGTTCTCTGCCTATGTGTGAAACCTTTGCTTCTTGAATGCAATTTGAAAAAAAACCCTATTTAAAGTCCACTCCAGATATAATTTGTACCTGATTTGAGATAATCTGATAACAGTCCCTAATGCATCCATTTTAGTTTCAGATGGACTTGTCCCAACAGCCCGTCTTTCTTTTAGAGCTTCTCTGACAGCAGGATCCTGTGAACTGCCCTCTTTCCACAGGTTGGGCCTTTTCTTTGCAGCAAGCTGAATGCCATGTTGCCCATGTTGCATTTCTGATCTGTGTGGTCTGTAACAAAAACTCTCATTAAATCAGAGTAGCTGCTTGGTTGGATTTCATTTGTTACTGGCATGTTTCAGTACTGATACTTTTTGTCCCTGTAAGTATGCCTTTGTTATGGATAGTTGGATGGCGTACCAGCCACACAAACTTGAGGTTTTTTATTACATGGTAAAATTGTCATCTAAAACATTTAAAACTAAACTACTGTTCTATCTTGAGGCATGTATTCTTGACATATAATTAGAAAAGGGGATATGAGAACACATTCCCTGTACTGTCGTTGTGAACATAGAAAAGCCATGGTATCCAGCATTTCACTACCTTGGCTTGCTGTTTTCTGTTTGTTGGTCTTTTTTCTCCTGCAGTTTCTCTATTAATTTTTCTCAAAAGAGCATCCTGAAAGTATCTTCCTTCCAAATGTATTCCAAAGCAGCAGCCTCTCAGAGGATAGCGCGCTTATGGTGACTTCAGTAGTACTTATTTTCTCTGCTGGTGAAGGTTTCGATGGCTGTTAGAAGTGGAACAGGTAAAAGGTTGCAGCAGCTCTGGTAGAAGTGGAAGTACTGTCATGTGCTCCTGAACATTTAAAAATTTTTCTCTTGGAGTTAGATGGCCTAGTGAGTACTACTGTCCACTGCTGTACGTGAGGCAATTGTATTTTTCCTTCTGAGAAAGAACTCTTCATGTGAAATGGGCATCCTGGCTGTACCGTGGCTGAACTGAACTCTTTTTTCGCCATCTCACAAAATTACTTCTCAGCTACGCTTGTCTTGGGCTTGCTTGTGGTTTCTCATAGCCTGCAGACAGAGGTGTGCTGCTAGCCTGTTCTCAATGTTCCCAACCCTCTGATTTAGAGCAACTGTTAAGTTATTAGCTTGTATGACAATTTGGATAGCTAAGCTACCATTGCCTTCCTGCAGAGGGTTTCTGGTTCAGTCATCCCATTATGCTTGGTCTTTAAGTCAGAATCTGAAGTTTGACACCGTGTTGGTCTTCAGTCTTACTTGAAAGCCCCTTTTTTGTAGTTCAAATGGAAAATCCTTGCGTGTCCTCACCAGGCTGGGCTTGTGACATTCATCCCCCTAGTTATTTGTAATTTTAAGTCAGTTTATTCAGCAATTGACAAACAGAACTAGACTATAACAATGTTAGAAGCTGGGGCTTTTTCAGTTTCTAAAAGTCCATGTGATACCCAGCCACAGAGTAATGACTATACCACCTCTGGGGTTACGGGGTTTGTAGGTGTGTGTTCAGACTGTAGAGATTGATGGAAGCAGTTAGCGGACAGAGGTGACAGCTCACAACATCACTTTGGTTTGCACACACACATTTCCCAGGGCTTTTTGCTCAGACCTAATGTACTTGGTTGGTTTGTTTTGTTTTGTTTTTTTCCTTTTGGCTCACTGGGACTTGTTTTAAATTCTTATCGTCCTAGAAACTGAATGTATTTAACTTACCTTGCAGGACATCTTATGCCCCCAGAGTATGTTTGATCTGGCTTTTTAATTCAGTGAAGCTCAGCTCATTTCTCACTTACTAAAGGCTGTGAAGCAACTTTGTAGCTGATTATATAAAAGCACGGTGAAACAACTTCACAGGAACTCCATTCACATCTATCTGAACTTTTAAAGTAACCTAAAATTTTATTCAGGGTTCAGATGGAGAAGCTTGCTTAAGCTTCTCTTGAAAGCTCCAGTATCTGCTAAGCCTTGAAAAGAAAGGTAAAATTGATCATATTTAACAGTATGAACCAGCAAGCAATATTCATTGCTGCCCTAAAACGTGTAAATCCAGACTCATTAGGCTGTCTGTGACTTGGAACAATTCTGATTTTTGGAATGCTGCAAAGTGGGGTGGGGGGGAAATAATTTGTTGCCTGCAGGCTAGTTATAGGTGTTAAAAACTTAAATTCTCGAGGGCAAAACATGTTGCTGGTCCATCTTAAGGCAGATGTAAATGTCACAGCTGTCTTATAAAACCTTCTGAGCCTGCTCAGCACAGGAAGGACATGGACCTGTTGGAGCAGGTCCAGAGGAGCGCCACGAAAATGATCGAAGGCCTGGAACACCTCCCCTGTGAGGACAGGCTGAGAGAGTTGGGGTTGTTCAGCCTGGAGAAGAGAAGACTCCAAGGAGACCTGATTGTGGCCTTTCAGTACCTGAAGGGGGCTTATAAGAAAGATGAGGATAGACTTTTTAACAGGGCCTGTAGCAATAGGACAAGGGGTAATGGTTTTAAACTAAAAGAGGAAAGGTTTAGACTAGATCTAAGGAAGAAATATTTTACACTTAGGGTGGTGAAACACTGGCACAGGTTGCCCAGGGAGGTGGTAGATGCCCTGTCCCCAGAAACATTCAAGGTCAGGTTGGATGGGGCTTTGGGCAACCTGATCTAGTGGAAAGTGTCCCTGCTTACTGCACAGGGGTTGGACTAGATGACCTCCATCGACCCTTCCAACTCAAACTATTCTATAATACTATGATTCTCTTATCTTGTCTGGTGTTAATAAAAGATGAGAACATCCATTCTATGTCCGTAAAATAATATTTCCTTATCAGACAGTGACATTGTAAGACAAAAACAATAAAGGATTTTTTTTTAACTATCACCGGAGCACCTGAAGTTTGATGCCAGATGGTGGCATGGGGATCTAAGGCAGAACTGACCCTTGGGATTTTGCACTTAACATTTCCCTGTGTCTAGTCCTAGTCTATTAGAAACTGAGATTAGTAACTGAAATTAGATTTCAGAAAGCTTGTTCATGGAAATGTAAGTGAAATGCACGCTTTGATGTGCATGCTGCACTACACACAATAGGTGGCATAACTGCTTTACTTGTGGGGTTGCATCAACCAACCATGAAGGAAGGGACAATAATATATACTTTGCATTAAGGAAACTTCTTTCCTAGGTATAGAAATATTCATAGCTGAGGCTCTCCACTGAAAATATCTTGTCATTAATCTTTGAAAGGTACAGTCAATGAAAGTGTGGTTTGTTTCAGTAGCAGTACAGGTAGTTCAACTGGATTCAAAAAGTCTCATAGATATATTATCAGATTGTGCTGTGAACAAACCAGACAGAAAGCCAATGCAGTTTATGAAACACCATTGTACAACATTGTGCAGTGTTTTTCAGCTAGATTTGCCACAATTTTTATGTGCAATATATGATTTAAATTGTGAAATGCCACAGACTGTGAAACTTGTACACTGAAAAAATGACACTGCTTGTTATTAAAAAGTAATATCCATTTCTTTTACCTGAGAGTCCAGGAGCCAGTGTTTCAAGAAATAAGTAAAGGTTATCAACCTCTTAAATCCTAGACTGTGAGTTTTGCACATTTGAAGAAACAGCAGGAGGCCAGTCTTGCTTCTTGGAATCCTCAATTGGTTATAATAAATAATAAATATCATGTTTCAGAACACTCAATCTATTAGACCTTACAGAATGTTAGTGTGCTGTCTTGAGCTTTCAAAACTTCCTGGTTTTTTCTTTCTTGTCTCACCTCAGTATCTTTGTGGTTATCCATGTCACTGTGTAACAGAAAAGATATTGTAGATGTGCAGGGAATGCTGTCTTCTAATTCTCAGCTTCAGAAATAGCATATCTTTGTCAGACAGCTCAGGCAGTACAAATTTATCATCTTTTCTTCATTATCCAATTCACTAGTTTTGAAATAACTTTCAGAGTTAAATGCTTTGATGTTAAAATATTCTGTTCATCTAATAAAGCCAAGCTGTATCAGGATTTCCATGTCCCACTTAATTTGATCATACTTTCTGGTTTGGGGCGTGTATCTTGTTTTTATCTTTGAAATTAAAAACTATTCCTATTTTTGTGAAGTTTGCCGATAACTGCTTTATCAGCCCTTGTTTAAGGGCTACTTGTTGCTTTAACATGGAAGTTACACTGAAATGTTAGGCTTAAGGTAACTATTCAAAATATTAAACTGTAGATCTAATTTACGGTGTATACATTAATACAATTTCTGGATTACTCATGTGTTGCACTTTGGTATGGAGGAGCAAATGAATGATCGGATTTGTTTCTTATGTCTTGCTAAAAGAAGTCTAAGAACATGCTTGTAAATCTGGTACAGTTTTATTTGAGTGACTAAATACAGATCAGACAATTCCATCAAAGCTGTACTTGCATTTCTACTTCTTGCTAAGGGAATTCCTCATTCCTTTCAAATTACAAATAAAATGGAGTGACAAAAATTTAAATGTTTGTCTTGCTAATGTTTTTGTGATAGCTTTCCTTAAATTTTCCTTCTGATTGCTATATTCTGCTTTTGTTTAGTTTCTGATCATTAAATTGTGATGATCTGAAATAGGTCCTCTGTATGCTTTCAGAAAAGTCTGTTTTATCTGGCACAAATTATTTGGTAATATTCAAAACAGACTTTTTTTCTAATGCATTATGAGATGTTACTTAAAAACCAGAGAATACCACGTATGAGGAAGCTAAATGTGTTCCAGCTGTACGGAAACACTTTCTGCTGCCTGCTTTTACAGGTCCGATTTGTGAAGAATGTGACTTCCTGGAAGGAAATGAAACCAGGATTTTACCATGGACATATCTCATATTTGGACTTTGCAAAGTAGGTTACCCTTGAATTTATCTGTTGAGTAGCATAGTAGTTTAAGTTTCTTGGATCCTGCTGGGATATTAGTGCCCTCTAGTGATGGAAGTCTGACAACTGCAGTTTTGAAAAATTCACACGCTGAAATTCCGAAGATGAGCAATGTTTGGTTTTGATTTTCACAGTTTACTCTTGTCTTTTTGCATGATAAAATGTAGCCAATAAACTATTTGTATGCTAGGTTTAGTATTCCTTGACTGAATTACAAGGTTGTTTTACTGAAAATCCTGAATTTTCTCTGGAACATTGGCAGTTCTGCTTTAGGATTAGCTTCCCATTCTGGGAAGTTTAAGATACCTGTTCTCAAATATGTTTCATATAACAAGTGATACCACCTGCCACTTCTTGATCAGATTGTCCCTTTACACTGTATCAAAATATTAAAAGTTATATTTTAAAGCAGTTCTCTGGCCTATAGTAATTTGTCTTGCTCTAAAAAGCACTGAAATAATTCTTGTGGAGTTAAATCCTGTTACTTCTAAAATCAATTTAAAAGAAAATGAGGTAAAAATCCCCCCAGTGACTTCAAAGGTTCAGGATCATGTCTGTATTCTTGCTTCCATGTGTTTCTTTTCTGGTATTTTTTTGACTTCTGGATCTAAAGCAGTGATCCTCAGTAGCTCAGTCTTGTGAAACCTTCCCTTGAACTGGCAAGTCAGTTTTGCTTAAGATGCTTACTATGCAGTGCTTCATCTCGCACTTGCAGCATGTGGAAAATGGTTTAAAATTGAAAGTGGATTTTTCTCGACTGCACAAACAGTAGCTAACCACTACTTTTATCTCTTGCTGCTGGTCAGTCCTCAGTAATGTTCTGTTTCTGTGTATGAAAACATTTATTTAATGAAATTAGGTTTTTGTATGTAAGAATTTTTGTTTGCTTATTGCTTTTAATTTTTCATCCTGTTATGTACACTGATTTTTAATTCTAGCTTTTTATTACAAAGAATGAGAAGGGGAAGTGAGAGCTTCAGAGATTCCCAGAACAGTATATTATAGAATAGCAAATGTTAAAAGCTATAGTAGTAGCTGGAAATTACCAATGGCACCAAGTAAAAACTTCAAATTTACAAAAAGTAACAGGCAAGAGGGCTTAATTGCAAATCAATCAATAAAATAAAATGTATCAAATTTCATTAGCTTACTTTCTGCCTTTTTAAAGTTGGAATGCTGCAACATTAATAAACCCCTGAACTGCATAACAGCTTTCTGGAACAGCAAAGGTGAATGTCATTTTATACATTACTCACTTCATAAAGCTGAAAACAATTTCAGATACTGGAACTTTTAAAATTGGAATAATTATTTTACATCTAGAAAGCATCTAAACAATTTCACAGATTTCTTTAATTTGCATTGTCCCTCCAGGACTGTGTTATCCTTGTGTTTGTTGTTTGTTATCCTTTCACCTAAATGATTAATTTTTTGCCCAGATCATGTGCAAATCCATATGTATGTACAATCCAGCACAAACATTTCCAAGGGCTTTGACACCTTAATTTAGCCCACAGATATATATTATTGGTTGAGTCTGCTACTATATCAAAATGGTTTGTCACAGCCTTGTACAGCACTTGCAGTAGAGTCTGCAGAAGGGGACACACATGCATGTCTCAGGCACTTCAGCGGACCTGAAAGCAGGTGCAGCTCAAAGTCTGGACTTTGCATCAAAATGGTTGAAACAGTCACAGACTCCTATTTTGCAGACTTTGGGAGTAAGAGCTGGCATACAGACATCTGTCATCAATACCAGCTTTAACTGCTACAGTCTGGTTAATTCCTACTCTGCTGGCAGCATCTGAAGAATCAGTTGCCCTTTCTGTAGCCTTTAAAAATTTCTGTGTCTGTAGTGCTGGTCTTTTGATAAAGTAATGCCTTTTAATTTTTTTTTTCTAACTTCCTCTTTTTTGCTCCTTCTTCTATGTTTCTGTTCTTCAGCTTTTCAACTTAAGAATCCTCATATAAGCAGTATCTGGTATTATAATTTACAGAACACCACTTTAGCAATAATGGTACTGCATCTTAAAACTATGAGTGCTCTCTGTTTCAGCCAAGCTAGGAGACTTGAATGGCCCTCTGTCAATGGAGAACAATTTGCCAGTTTACATGGGAACATAAGAGAGTTTTTTTTTTCCAGCTCTTAGCTTTACTTCAGGGCACTTGGCACATTTGTAGTTCCCATTGCGATATAACCTCTTTACTGTGGCAAATAAATATGGTACCCAAACATTAATGTCTCAAATGGAAAAGAAAGTAAAACTGAGAAATGTATCATAAAAACTGTCCTGAATGTAGATCACTGAAAGGTAGCATTTGTACAAAACAGTTTTGGTGGTTTAAATCTTTCTTGTGTGTCCCATGAGCTTACCACCTCCTTTTGTCAAGCTTCCTGATTGTACCATGGTAAATCAAAATTTGCTTAGGGTAAATGTCTAAGGAAAAGTTTTATCTCTTCAGATAGAAAAGTTAATGCAGTTACAGATACTATCTTAGGCTTACATTTAATAAGCATAGCCGTATGGATTCAACCGAGGTAGTGGATGGGCTCTGAGTTCTGTCTTCCTTCTGTTATAGTTCATGTCTCTGAGAGGTGAAGACCTGCCAGGAAACCCACTTGCAGCATTGCATAGCACAGTTCAGAAGGGCAGGAACTCAATATCGAACTTCCTGTACTTATAAACAGATACGTGGCTGCTAGACTAATTAAGGCATTTCTATAGAGTCAGGATGGTAGTAGAAACATTTTTAGTATCTATTGTGTCATCATATTTCAATTTTGCTTGTTTCTCTAATAAAAAAACCCTATAATCACAATCCTAGGAAAACTGAAATTGCACTGACTTCCACATTCATGTAACGTACTGGGTATGAGGATGAGAGGAAGTGATCATTAAACTTCCTCTTGCCATCATCTTCTCTGTATATAGATTTCAGTTGTACCAATGGAGACAGGCTTTTCAGTATTAGATGAGAAGCTTTGATTTGGCCTTTAAAAGACATTTTTTCCTTTTTTACTTTAGATTTGGTGTTAAAAAGAAGCCAATTTACATAAATGTCATAAGAGATCCTATAGAACGACTAGTTTCTTATTATTACTTTCTGCGCTTTGGAGATGATTACAGACCAGGGCTACGGAGACGAAAACAGGGCGATAAAAAGGTAAGGTACACTTTATTATATATGTTGTTCCTACTAAAGTTAGTGTGAAAACAGTTTTTAAAACTGTCCTGATAAAAGCTGTATTGTTGTTGGATCAGCCTTGGTGATGACGGAGGCTTTGTAAGTTATTTTCTCCACTTTTTGTCCATACTGCACCAGAGTATAACATTAAGTATGTTCTTTGTAACCTTGTAAATTCACTTTATGTTGCAAGTTGTTAAAAAAATTAAATAAAATTTAAAAATGTTTTCAGGTACCTAGAGTTGTAAGTGTCAGGTTAAGCTTCTCCTCCTATGTAAGGAATCTACGTCTCTTCTTGCTGAAGACTGAGAGATGCATTTTTCACTGAACTCTGTATAACTGCTGATACTTTGGCTTTAATGTTTATTTTTTTTTATAATTAGCAACCCAATTTTTTAATATAAATATTGCAATGAAATTTTACAAAGAGTCTGCCTGAAAACTATGGAGTATGAGTCATACATTTCTATGCTTCCTCCATCTGTCCTACGAGGCTATAGGAGTAGTTCAAGTTAGTACATTGAAACTTTGATTACTAATACAGTTTCAGAATGGTAACATCATTTAGGCTCCGTAATATTCCAGAAAGAATTTATACATCCACTGTCATAGTTTGCAGTAAGACGTTTGTTGGAGCATGTGGCTTTGGACTTTTCTTAAATCAGGGAGAAAAGTAGGGTGTTAAGTATACAAATATAGTTTATAAAACTATAGTTAGAACAGTGTGGAAGCTTTTATAAAATGTAAGGGGGTTTAGTACTTTACAGAGCCAAACTGCTTAAAATTTCAGTGGCAATATTTTTGTAAACTGATTATTTTTTTCTGTAATGTTGAAAATTTAGTGTAGCACTAAAGAGACATTGAAAAAAATAACTAAGCAAAAATCACACTGAACACAGCTTAGGCTATAAACACCAAGACAACTGATAAATATGACTAATCATTTTGTGTGCTCCGCCCCATCCCAACAGTGTTTTTTAAATATTGTGAACAGACCATTCCTCTTTCCTTTCCAGTAGATAACTAAATGCTCCTCTGTTACTTAGGTTTTGGCTCCATCTTCTGCTACTGCATTTCAGTTTATCCAGACATCCTACATCATAGGTAGAGGAAAGCTTCAAGCAGAACTGTAATTGAAATTATGCTTTAAAAAATGTGTCTTCATAGACTGGCTACAGAAATGGTTTGGTGTTACTATATCATAAAGGCATTTTTTAAAAGGGAGACAGGATCTCATATCTTATAACCTACTCTGTTCCTTTTCATGAGGAGCATGATTTGCCCAGTGGTCCTTCCTGGTAGAGATGGATGAGGTGGAAAGCTCAGCATGCTACGTAGTTCGAACTGTTCATAGGACTTAACATGTAGTAAAATAATAATAATCCAAACAGATTTATTGGGTAGTCACTGGGAAACCTGAAGTCAAAATCCCTAATGCTGCTGCTTGGTAGACTGCATTTTAAGTTCTGATTTGCTGGAAGAAGTTGAACTGCATTCCTATTTATAATGTTTGTAATGCCTTGTATTATTAAGTTTATGTTTTTCTATTTATGATGCTTTTTTTCATTTTGTCACTAACATACCACTTTACTTAGGTCTGAGACTTAGTTGTCGCCATACAGATATAACTTGTCTTGTAAGCATCCCTAGTTCATTCAAAGTGAAACTGATTTGCTATGCCAAGTTTTAGGGTTTCTTTCATTTAAATCAGGTAATACTGTTCTTCCACGTTGTTTCCAAGAAAGCTGCACATGTATAGATGGTGTCAGTTTTACATACATTTGATATAAAATTCAGTAAGCTCTACGATGGATTGACCCAATCGCAGAGTCTGTAACACTGGTATCTGTTCTAATCTGTGTTATAGTAGATTCTCTAAGAGCTCTGAAAATGAAAAGCAGGGAAGGTCAAAAATGCAATCTTTCTAATGGAAGTCAATTGTGCCTTTATTAAGTGGAAAGGAATCTTGGTGTACTTCACACCCTCGCCCCCTCCCAGTCCATACCACAGCATTTCTGTGGAAGAGTTCTTCATTAATTTTCTCTCTATAGCCTTGTGCTTCCAAAGTTACAGGTAGCTTGGCTCCAAGAACAGAGTCTCTAAAGACAAGTGTTTCTTATAATAAAATCTCTGGACGAAGCAGTCAAGGTGAGTATATAGGAGGACGTGGGGAAGGAAGCCTGTCCTATTTCATCTTACTTAGAAAATTACTCACTTGCTTTTGCATATTAACTATAAGGTAACCTGCAGGTATAAGCAAAGAACTCTTTCTTTTGACAGATGCCAGTTCATATTTAGTATGTACCTTTGTAATTTTGTGGGTGCATTTAAATAATTTAGTTCTTACATAACGTTGTTGTTATAAAGGACTCATGATAGATCTGTGCAGAATTTCTCTAGAGCACTGTGCTAGAGAAAGCATACCAATGCCTTGTTTTCCTAGTTAAGCTGCATTTTTATATGTGATATGTGACATGTCTGAGCTGTTCTAAACTCAAAGTGTAATGTGGACCAAGACACCACATGTTAGTCCCTGCTGGGCCTGATATCAGTAAGTTTTTCAGATTATCTCAGGAACTTCACCTCAAAATAGAAGCAAAGGACGTTGTCCTTGTTCTAACACCGAATAATTAAACATGTATTTGTACATAGCTGTTTGGAAGAGAAACTTGTAATTATACAGAAGAAACATTCTAAAAATTGTCTATGTGATCACTTATTTCTTCTTAAATAATTATTTAAAACATCTATCCTAGATACCTGCCTTATATCTTGATTAGAAATATCATAAATACTTTCTTTATGGTGGCTGGGTAAAATACGAGTTCTTATTGGAACTGTGTTACTGCAGCTGAAACTGTGTTGCTGCAGCTGTCTATCCATGTAGAGCTATGTTGTATGGAATATCCTGTGATGCAGAGAACAACTTGCTTTCACTTTTTCTGATTGGCAAAAACAAATACGCCTCTGAAATGGCAGTTATTTGTCATAATATTTAAAATGTAATGGAACATTGTTTAATCTGAACCATAAAATGTGTGGTGTTCTATGGTATAAAGATCCAGCTGTTCCAGTATCACACAAATCCTGATGACATTTGACACTGTATCTTTAGAAACTTCCTTTGTAAGGGAAAAATAATGATACCAACACTTTTTGGCTGTTTTTGTTTGTTTTGACATATAGAGTTTATCAAGGTTATAGTAAAGCTATGTCAAATATATCAGGTAAGATCAATTTTTTATTAGTTCTAATAGACAAATAGGTCCTACTAATAATACCATGAAAGCAAGTCTTAGAAAAATTACATTTTTTTTCTTTCACATGATATCTTGTGTTGTTCTGTCTCTGCTACATTTAGCAAGTAACCAGGTTGAGATGTTTGATACACATCCTAGATATTAAAGCTCAGCTCAACTTTGTCTTTGTTCTAGACCTTTGATGAATGTGTGGCAGCTGGAGGTTCAGACTGTGCTCCAGAGAAACTTTGGCTTCAAATTCCATTCTTCTGTGGCCACAGCTCCGAATGCTGGTAGGGAGACAAGTGTAGCTTAAATTGTTAGTCAAGTATCTCAGTGCTGAAATCTAAACTTAGCAGATTTGATTATGTAGCACAGTTGGGGGACTGTACATAGTGAAGCAGCAGGTACTTTAGTAATGTATTTTCTTTTGAAGATGCATTTTACTGAAACAGTCTTGCAGTTCTTCAAACAAGCAATATTTTAGGATACTGTATCAGCAGCACTGTGAGACAAAACAGATGTTTCCCATTTTAGAAATAATTTTTGTAGATTTGGAGTCTCCACATTTTTCTCTTATGTCAGGCTACAATATCCGTCTTTCTGGTTGGAGATATTTCGTTCAATCTTCTAGAGTTTCTGTGGAGAATAAAATAATAGAGATCAGGATAAATTTATCTTCTTGACACCCAGTAGTCAATGCTACTTAGTAGAAACTGAAACAAAAGGAAATACTGTCCGTCAATGCAGTGTGTTTTATAACAATGTCACACACTTTAAAAAACTTTTTAGCAAACTGAAAAATAAGGGGGGGTGACATAGATGATTTGAAGGATTCTGAATTAAATCAAGGGCAATTATTTGTCAGAGGTACTCTTCATCCAGACATAAGCAAAGTAAATGGCTGCTTGGGAGCTCCTCTTTCAGTGCCTTTTGCTCAAACCTATCTATACCTGGGCCAGGTGGAGAAGCAGGGAAAGAAAGAACTCTGAACTTATTTTTTCCTTCTGTCCAGAGTGAAAAAGGAGGAAAAAAAAGGAGAAATAAAAAGGAGAAAAAAAAGTCAGTTTAATTTCTGTCTGTCATTCAGTAGGGAAGTCCTCCCATTAAGCACAATGACTTTCTAGTTCAGAATTAAGCTTGTAGGATGAGAAAGGGAAGGTGTGTTCTTAACAGAACCATTTCTGGTATCTAATGTGAAAGTGGAGACTGAGTATTGACATCAACAAAATGCAAATCCTCCACAAATTGCATTAATAGAGACAGTAACCATATGCAAACATGCTTTTTTTTCATGGATGAATTACTGTCAAAATAACTAGAGGAGTCAAATTTTTAGATAAGAACACAGATGAGAGAAACTGGAAAGGGCAATAAATTTAGCAATGGTTAGAGCTGGAAAGCAGTCTTGCCTTTCCTATACAAATGTCCTGTTATGAAGTAATCTCCATCTAGGGACCAAGGATTGTTGGCTGACATCAGAACTTGCTCTAATTGTTCTCTGTCATTTTAGGAATGTGGGAAGCAGATGGGCTTTGGAACAAGCCAAATACAATCTGATTAATGAATACTTCCTAGTGGGAGTTACCGAAGAGCTTGAAGACTTTATCATGTTATTGGAGGCAGCTTTGCCCCGGTTCTTCAGGGGTGCCACAGAACTGTACCGTACAGGTATTTAAATGGTTGATTTCTATGGATTCCATGGGTTATTCATCCTCTTACCACTTTTTTTTAATGTGAATTCTTTAGACCTAGATGAACAGTTTTGAGTCTGTGCCAGGTTTGCCTCTCAGTTGGCTGATGTTCCTACAGAAGAGACAAGATCTTTAAAAGGCTCTCCATAGAAATTTTTGAGGGCAGCCCAAGTATCTTCCTGCCTTACATAGATTGTAAATATTTAAGGTTGGGTAACGGCAGTTATGTAGGTATACCACACTTCAAAAATTTTTGAAAGGTCTGATAGTGGCAGATTTCCATTTCCTCAGAAGCCCTGCTGAAATTAACTGTGCTTGATGCAACCTGGTTGACTGTGCAAAAAAGCCCAAGGGATACGAAGTCCCAAGTATATGTTTATCTTCCTGGGATCGTAGTAAGATGTTCACTATGTAGCGAGTAGCTCTGTTTCTGGGAGCTGGCCATGCAACTTATGATGAAGAAAAGGTCCATCTTAGCAGGGCTTCTGTCTGCACATAGAGGGAGAAAAGGGTCTAATGTATAGAGGCTAGATGTGTAGTATTAAGAAGTTTATTATAAAGCAACAAATAGCACTTCTTAGGGAGTCATCATTTTGGTTATCTTTGTCCCATTAAAGTATCTTGCTCTGCAGTTTTTAAAATTCTTAACATTTGATACCAGATTAACATCTAAATAATTAATTTTGAAAGACCCATCTTGCTCCAAGTACATTATGTGGAGTAATCTTGTTCCTTAAATGAAATGTTCATTCCCTGGGTTTATTAGAGTAAGGAGGAAGAATTGAAAGAACTGATGCAAAATTCATTAACATTTAGTGAGAGAGACTGCAATTTTCCAACCCTGCATGTTATGTTAATAAATCCTGGATTAAATTCTGTCATTTCTAATGCAGTTTATCAACATGCTGAGAGTATAAAACTCTGTAAATAAAAGGACTGTAAACATTTTTTAATCACATGAACTTTAAAGTGAAGTTATTGCTTTCATTTTGCATTTAGGAAAGAAGTCTCATCTTAGGAAAACAACTGAGAAAAAACTTCCCACAAAAGAAACTATTGCCAAGCTACAACAGTCTGAAATCTGGAAAATGGAGAATGAGTTCTATGAATTTGCACTGGAGCAATTTCAGTTTGTCAGAGCACATGCAGTTCGGGAAAAAGATGGAGAATTGTATATTCTGTCTCAAAACTTTTTCTATGAAAAGATTTACCCTAAATCAAACTAAGAACACTATACTGTTAGATTTATGGACCTAAATCTTTGGTCACATCATCATCTTAGTCCTCAGCCATGGAAACTAGATTGCTTGTAGACCTCAAAGACATTTCTTTATAGATCTGAGTAAAGTGGGCTGTGGATCACCTCCAGGGCGTTGGACACTGGCTAACTATGTTGGTAATCCAGAAGCAAAGGCTTCATTTCTTTTATCTAATTAATACTTTATTTGGGAGTTAATATCCTTTACCTGAAGAAATCTACACTTTAATTCGGAGCAATTAATACACACCAATTCTAGCTGAAAATATAAACAAACAAAAAAAAGCTTCTGTTGATGCTCTTTTTTTAATTTTCAGGGCAATTTATTTTCATTTCTACTTCTGTGAAAAGGAAATAATTTTTCCCAGCTTTCAACATGGAAATTTTGGTTGTATACAATATGAGTAGTGTTAATAACTGGTACATCTGTGCTTTGTTTTTGTGAATCATGTCACATGATATTACTTGGGATGGTTAATCATGGTCTGCTGAGAAATGCTGCTGCTGCTGGAATTGCCCATATTTATATATATGGTTTTATTAAAAAACTACAAATAATCATTAGTGTTAAAACATCATTTTCACATTCATATTGTAAAAAGTTAAAGAATCAGAGCAGTAGGGGTTTTGTTTTGTTTTTTATCCCCACCACCACTGACTGAGGTTGGGAAAACTGTGAAGAAAGTTGGTATTGTCTGCAGTTCGAGTTGATCCTTACACAGTGGTATAAAAATCGTAAATTCAGTATTAAGTTTCTCCATGGATTCTTTGTAGTAATTGTCAACTGAGGTATTGGTGAATCCATATTATGACTCCATTAGTGAGCTGTGGTATGGTTAGGGTTTTCCTACTACTTCGATACTTTTACCTGTAGAATATTTTTACTAAGGTGGCTTTATAATGTGTTTTAAAGCATTGCATTTATGAAAGAAGTAAAATGCTGTATATACTGCTTATTTTATGTATTTGGACCAAAAGGTTTAAAGTTACTAGTTCAAAGTGGGTTTTTTGCACCAGTTCTGTTACGTGTGAAGGGAAAAACATCACATCTCCTTCCTGGTTAACTGTTGGACATTGCTGAAATGCACTTCAGTGACCTCTCTGACTTCAATACCAGAATGTTGTCCAGGGATTCTCTTTACAGAAGTGTAGCCTTCATACTTTTTTTATGGTAAGAGGAGAAGAAGAAAAATGTCGTGTGTAGTCTGGTTGAGAAAGATGCAATGAACTTGACTGACATAATTGTATTTACGTAACTGCCTTATGTGACTATTGTAAATTTGTGAGTTGCCATTACTAACAATGTGAAACACCTGGTAGATAAAGTAAATTGAAATTTGAGAACAGATGTTTGGGGCCACTGCGTTATAGCAAATGGCAGTGGAGAACTACAAGAATTTGTTTCCTATTTAATGTTTTTAAAGATCTGAGTATTTATGCATATTACACCTGCCTTTTCCTAAAGTGCTTTTCATGGGGTTTGATGGGGGAAGGCACCGAGGAGACAAAGTAAGGAATGGTGGTAAAGATTTGAATTCCTAAGGGATGATGCTGAAGGCTTATTTTAAAATTACGAAGTGAAGTTTCTTTAACCAGCTTGTTCCTGTAACAAAAACAAAGGATGTCTGCAGCCAAAAGCAACAGCCCAGTTACAGAGGGGATAATGAGAAACTATCAAGTACATCTTGCATTTTCTTTGCTTTCTTGGATTTTTCCTTCTGAATTTTAAAAATATATCTCTCTTTGTTCTTCCCAAATAATCAGGGAAATTCCTTCTGATAGCTTACCATTTATATAGTATGACCACACATAAAATTTCCTGTTCTAGTTCTTGTCTATTGACATCATTAATAATGCCAACATGTTTGGGAATAGGATGTGTTAGTTCACACATGAAGATATGTCCTAGCTAAAGAAAGGAACTGAGGAGTCATATGCAAGAAGTAGCTACTGGAGATCTAAAAATTTCCATAACAAATCAGTAACTTTTTTGAAATAAAATGAATGAATGTTTATAATCCCAGGAAAGATTACCCACTCTGTGATAGTTTTATGTTAGATTTTATTTTGATATGTTGTTTTCTTTCAGAATAATTCGGATCAGTTTACCTTCTTGTGTCTCCTTCAGATTTTTCAGAAAAGCAACTCTAAGAGAGCAGAAGAGTTTGCTAAGTGAAAACGTACAGTATTCATCTAAGTAATGAAATAGGTGTGTAGACAAATGCTTTTGTATTGACAAGAAAAAAAATGGGCAAAACTTCTACTGATTTCAGTAGGGTCTACAGAAACCTCTTCTATTCTGGAAACAATTTTGAAAGTTGTGTTTCTTTTTTTTTCCTTCCAGGACTTAGAATTTCTTAATTATGCATCTTCAGTAACAAAAAGAATACAACGAGGTGATTTTTTTTTTTTTACTTTTAAAATAACAATATATTTTTCATAGTTCTTATAAGAAAACACATTTTATTCAATCAGGTATCACTTCCTGTTCTTTGCTGTGAAATGACAGGGTTGAGACAAACAAGAATTTTAGGAATATTTTTTTAAAATGTTAGCAACAGTTGGAGAGGTATTCATTCCAGATGTACTCTGAAAATGTTTTTGTCTGTGGAACACAGAAGGAATCAAGACTATCTAGTTTTATATCTAGTGCAATCATTAAGTCAGCTGTGAACTTTTTAGAATCCTTTGAGTTCAGAATTATCAAACTTGGGATTCCTAAAAGACAGTTTAGGAAAAGGAGCTTTACAGATTTTTAATAACCTGCTCTTTTCATCTTCTATTCAGAAATGGAAACAATCCAAATTGTTGGTATTAAAAATGTTTTACAATATATAAACAGAATGTATCTTGTGTATTTTCCCGTAATGACTTATATTGAAAAGCAGCAATACATGGATTTTTGTCATTGCAGGTTGTATGATCAGTAAACTTACTATGCAGCCTCCTGAACACAGATCTTTTAACTGAAGTCACTGTAGTCTCTGCATAGGAGTGAGATTGGCTTTTTGCCAGCCTAAGTTCATTTGAAAGGTGC
Source organism: Pterocles gutturalis (assembly GCF_000699245.1). Classification (NCBI taxonomy): domain Eukaryota; kingdom Metazoa; phylum Chordata; class Aves; order Pterocliformes; family Pteroclidae; genus Pterocles; species Pterocles gutturalis. The sequence continues at coordinate 21,756 of NW_010138895.1, forward strand.
TGAAATGCTCATATATATAGTTGAGAGTAGGTTTTGTTACACTGTCCTGTACTTTTTGTACAAAATTAACACACAGATTTTGTGCAAAACTGTAGCCGTGTTGAAATTCTTAATGTCGGCATAATGGCACTTGGTCCAGCTGCGCTGGCAACTACATTCCCCTAACCACAGCATGCCTGGAGCTCTTGTGATGCACTGGGCAGTGTTGACAGGAAGGCGACAGTGTTTTTAGCTCCTTCCCATAATAATTCTGCAGCCACGCAACAAGAATTTCACTCTTATTTTGTTAGTGCATCTGTAAGCAGACACAAGGCTAGGGTGCAGAATGTCCTACGTGCAAAATCCTGCTTGCTCTGGGTTGATTTTCAAGCAGCCTTTCTGTTAATGGTACACTGATCATAGCTTCATTTTCAAACAGGCATGGAAAATTTGTAGCTATACAATATGGCAGAGGGAGAAGCAGCCCGTCCTGGTCGTCTGAAATGCCTTTTCTGGGTACTTAGTTTTTCTGAAGATGCTTCGCTATTTTTACTTTCCAGGAATAAACATTTGCTTATTTATGGTCTCAGAGCAGTTCTATTTTATATCAGGGAAAAATCTGTTATTTTCAGTTATAATTCTGTTAACATTTTCCATTAAGCTTACCTGGCGTTGCTAAACGTGTATATGACAAAAAGATATATGGAGGACGGTCTCTGAACTGTGCTGCTTAAGCAGTCAGTGGAAAAGCCTGATTCAAGTGCACTGCCAGTTTAGCTCTTCAAAATTAGAGCATATTTTATGACTACTAGAGATTAAATTTAAGGAAACTATCAGGCTGCTTAGTTGCATGGATGCTTCCTTTGCTATAAGCCTATGCAACTATGTAGCCTTTGCAGCAGTATTTATAGAAAGAGCCCTCTTCCTGAGACTTTTCTGGAGCATAATTATAACTGTTCATACACTTGTACTGTCTGATATTTACATCAGCAGCTTTCTGTAGCTTCTGTAAAAAGAGACAGGTTTGTGAGCATTTCTAAAGCAGTACTGAATGTAATTTTGAAAAACGTGGATTGTGCTTCATGACTTCTTTCTTTTTAAACACACACACAGCTAAATAGTGCCTTTTTTCCTCACAATCCATGTTGAAGATTCTCGCTCCCACTCACCCTCCGTAAACTGATTTGTTTGTGCAATACTATTCCAACCTGAAACCATTTTGTCACAGCTGTTTGAGAAATAATCTCCATTTTTCCTTAATAAGCTGCCAGCTTTCTGTTGTTGAAGTGTTTCAGTTGATTACCTAATGCAAATGATATAAAATAAAACACCCAGTGGGAAGGGGAAAGAAAAGAAGTCTGGTGTCCTGTCTTAATATTTGCATGTCACATTCATATTAAATGCTCTTTTACTAGAAGATGTTGTTATGCAGTATTGTGAACTTCATTTGCAGCTATTGTGATTTTGGAGGGGAGGGGTGAGCTGGAGCATGGTTCGTCTGCAATAATTTCATATAGCTATAACCAACTAAATTTATAGACCTTTGGAATTTGCATTGGGCTTTCTGGACAGAAATGTAATAAATTTGCTGAGGGTATACACTGTACTGAAAGTGTCAATCAAAAGTTCTTAGTATTAAAACTGAGTTTTTTTAAGAATAGAAAACTGGCATTAAAACAAGGCACTGACACATATGTGCTTCCCTGCCTGAGGGAACAAATGACCTGGCCAATTACTGCGGTACTGGAAGACGCTCAGTTACTGCAGCAATGAGTACGGTATAAGAACTTGAGTAGAATAGCAATGTCATTTGCATGTATTTGCAAAATATAGTGAGCATGGGTACACCACTCTGTTTAGGATTCTGACGGGCACTGTAACCATTGCCCTGTAAACATTCCTGGCTGCGTGCGCTATGGAGCTGAACAGCCATCTGACCCAGCCAAGTTTCTTAATGTGATAGTTCCTAAATATTCAGTTGTCAGCCTTGATGATGAGGAACCATCATGCAGACACTCAGCAACTTCCACTTGAGGATTTTGATGGCTTTTAAATCCCCCTTTAGTTACAAGTATACTTTTCCTTACTTCTATCAGTGGAAGTGATGGGTGTCATTGTGCACAGGAACAAAGTCTCTCTGCTTATATCAGCCAGGGGGAAGTGGAGGAAAAAATTGCCTATAGAAAGGTACAAGACTTCCTAAGGCCACTGCACCTCTTTCTGAAATGATCTAGTGAACAAAATAACAGCCAAAAAAAGTTACAGTACAAAAAAGTAGCTTCTCCTGTGCAAGACAGAATGACTGTAGTGTTACAGATTTGTGTTAAATACTCATTGAACATATTTTTTAACTGATGCTGCCATTTGCACGTGTAATTAATCTCATCAGTTGGAATTCATGGGAGGGGAGTAAAAGAAGGGAGAGCGGTTTTTTGTTCAAAGCTAGATTTTTTTTCAGGTTTGGTATTTTCATTTTATTTATTGTTTGAATCTTGTATTTGATTTCAGTATAATTTCCTTACTTCTTAATAAAATGCAAGAAGTTGCTAGTGAATGTCAAAGCAATGTCCAGATGTTTTCTTGAAGCACAAGTCCCCTGCTATGACCTCCCCCTGGCTTCATTACCACATAACGCAGATGTGGTAACTTTCAATAGGAGCTAATTTAAAGGACTAATAATACTCTTTATTAAAAAAAACCTCAACAAAGAACACCTGTGGCCTAAAAATGAAGGCTTTGAGACCTTTCACCTTGTCATAATAACCAACTGCATCCTCATAAAAATGGAAAATACTGTGATAAACATTCCCTGCCCATTTTCTGCACGTTTACAAGGCTGGTCCTGAATCCACTCTCAGATTTGCTGCACACAGACATTCACTGCTCATAATAAACATGACTGTCAAAATAATTGCACAAAGAACAACTACGCATCTTCCTTTTAAAAAAAAAAAAAGTTGGAACAAAATAGATTAAAATGGTGATTCATGGGAATTGCGGTTGTAGTTCAAGTGTGCAGGTATCACATTCCTCTGATGCTTTAAGAAATGGTTCACTGCCTTGCTGTGTACATGCATGTGTTGTTTTGCTCTGCTATTGATATTAACTCATCTGTGTTTTTCAACTAAACAACCATTGTATTTCTACCATAAATTCAGTACTAATACGGAAAAACACTGTTCTATTTTGAGAGAGAACCATACCTAATTTGGTATGAGTGCTCTAACTGAACGAGAACTCTGGGTTTGATGCAGCAGTTACTGGAAAATATTATGAACTGTCTCTTTACCAAAAAAAGAAAAAAAAAAATAGTATAGAGAATAGCGGTCTTCTGGCCCTAAAGACATTATTGTCTTGACAAATACTGATTGCCATTTTTAGCACAGAACAGAATTTGGCATCCTTAATCTCCTTTATTTAGAATTTAATAACTTTGAAACTGCTGTGTGACTTGGAGAACTGGCAAGGGGAAAAGGAATGCTTAACTGCTAGAGACTTGTGCTGTTGCAGGCTGGCTTTGTCAAGACTGCATCACTGCAGTGGGTCATGGTGAGTGAATATATGGGCAAACGTGTAAAGCAGTCGATACGGTCATAAAGGGTGTCTATGCGTCTGTGAAGACAATATGCAAAGAATGCAGAGGAAGGGGAAGGCAGAAATATGAACCACTATATGGGGTTGCAGTAATTCCTTAAGTTAACAGCTATGATGGCTCTCTTTGGCCTAATTATCTGCTTTGGATCTTCAGGGCCTTCCCTTGACGGAATTAATGAAGTCAAAGTTGCAGCCATCAAGGCCGCTGCTATTGTGGGCAAGGCTTGTGCACCAGCAAATGAAATCTCTCCTATTTATAACCCCAGATCAAATACCTACTTCCAGCACTTTGCTCCAGTGCTACTTATAGCTAAGCTATAGATCTGGAAAAGCAGATTACATTGGTGGGGAGGCTTGTCTGCTCTGCATTTGAGATCCTTGCTTCTTGAAGATAAAAGAATAATTGCGTGATAGAAGTCAAATCCATGAAGTCTGGGAGAAAGTGTCTTATGCTCAGATTATGTGGAGCAAAAATGGTGCGCTTTTCTTGGCGTCCATTCAGAACGAGTTCACTGGCTCAGGCTGATTCCAAACAGACATCTGTTAATACTAAAGGCTACTTTGGAGAGATGGTTGGAAGCCTGAGGTTTACTTTTAGCAAAAATTGCCGTAAACGTTGATTTTCCACAAAACTTTTCCACAAAGGTTTTGGTTTGGGTTGTGTGTTTGGTTTTTTTTTTCTTAAGACAAACAGGGATTTTTTTCCCTTAAAAACAGAGCAAAACAGGAAAACATCAGTGCCCCCACCGCCCCAGCAAACATTCTTTGTCAGTGCCCTTTTTTTCCCCCCAAGCATATGGAAAAATGTGTGAGAGCATGTGACGTCTGTGTTGAGCCTCTCCCTTTTCTCAGCTGGCTCTGTGAGATAGCGGAATAGGCTTATTCCTTCACAAGCCTTCCAAAGGACAAGTCTTATCTTGCAGGTATTGTTGTAGGACGTGAGATCACACTCCAGTATGGAGTTTATCAAATGTGGTGTTTACTCAGGATCACCTTTGAGAGCCTGGTGGCAATAGATGTCCCTGTCCGGCGTGTCGGAGGCAGTGCTTGCATGTTGTGCTGAATTAGCTCGTGCTTGCTAGTGACTGTGCCTATGACAGCCTGGATACATTTACCCCATATGTCTGACAGTCACTTCCTCTAGCGAGGATATTTAACTTGTGGGGTTTTTTTTTTAATCTTTGTGCAAGACAAGTGCATTGCAAGAGGAGAATCAGGCTGCAAGCAACAGGTTTTATTAACTAAAGCTTTGCAGACAGCTCATCTGTGTAACTTTGGTTCCGTACCCCTCCCCCCCAACTCACCCCTCCAGGAACGTCCTCTTATGTATGTGTATGTGTGTGCCTACACATATATAGGCCTAGTTCTCATCACTGGGTCATACTGAGGTAAATGGAGAGTGAATTACAAAGCCAAAAAGATGGAAAGAGCTTTGGAAGCCAAGTTTGAAAACCTTCTCAATAGTATGAGGGAGCAAAGCATGCCCAGCCAGACACTTGAATGTGCTTTCAAAATCCAGCTTCTTTGTGTATCTGAAATGGCCTCTCAGCACCCATTGACCAGTCTGGTTTGGGCTTTACTCCAGCACCTAGGAAACAAATTTCAGAGCGCTTTGTGCAGTGAAAGCTTTATTAAAGCTTATTGCTCCTTTAAGGACAGTGTTCTCCAAGACAATCATGTAGCTTGTGACTGAGAGAGGAGGGAGAAACCCTGGTGTCATGGTTTATCATAGACATTGAGATGGTTGTTCAAATTTATTTCATCATTTGATGTCCTGCTTGTGTGTGTTGATTTAAACTTATTCTTTTTCTTGTGTTTTCTCATATGCATGAAAAAAGATGTGTTCAAAATACAAAAGAATGTGCTTTTCTCTATAGCTGCATTGGTAGACTCTCCCCCATGCCAAACTCATTTTGTTTATCCAAATTCGAATAATGATTGATAACTGGAAGTCTTACTGTCTAGTTACAAAGATACTGCAGAAGACTAGGAAATGGGGACCTGGGTATCTCAGCCATACAGGATGTTCTAAAATTTCTTGGGAGTCTGGGATGTTCCATAGCTAAAAGCAATGCAAAATGAGTGTTGTGATAACAGTATTTGTCAGTTTTTCAAATGTGGAGCCTGAATTTAGGTGTTCATGTGAATATGTGGTTATGTAATAAATTGTTCACGGGTTGTTTTTTTCAGGTTGAGCAGGTATCAATAACTTTCTAGGAAAGCAGAATATCTAGTTTTGGTGCCAAGTATTAACATCCGTCAACAGTTTAGCATCTGAGTTTGTAATTGTTGACTTTATTATTTTAAAACCACCGAGAAAATTGTTTTCTGTTGTTCCTTGTTATAAAAATACATTTCTAACATTTTTTTAAAAAATTGTTTCCTCCTCATATTCTCTTCTGTAATCACATCTGCAAGAAAAAATGTGTGTTAGGAACATTAATCATTTGGGAGCCTTGTGTGTAAGTCTTTGAAGACAAAGTGCTGCTTCTGCTGACTGTAGACTTTTTGCCCAGGGTGGTTTCCTCTTTCCATATAAATAAAAAAACCCCATACTGCTGTTCTGCCTAGATCAGGTGGGGACAGAGGGAACCCTCAAGGAATAAGTAGCTGTTTTTCATGTGATGTTGCTGCCATAAAAAAACAGCCCAGCAACAAAATCTTAAAATATTTTTGAGAAACAATATTTAAGCAACATAAATGAAAAACAAAGCCAAATTCTCCATCTGCCCAAAGCTGGGGCAAACCCCCACCCACATCACTTCAAAACCTGATAGGATTCCACTCTCCAAACGTCCCTTCAGATTAGGAATGTTTCTTAGGGTTCTGCAGAGGGGTTTCTAGGCTACAACTGCTGATACATCAGCTGTCTTAAATGCATCAAACAGATTTATTTAGCAACAAGATTTATTAGCAGCATTTGTTCATGTTTCAAATTTCTGTGAAGAATACGCAGGTAATGGTCAGAACTGGCTGCTGGGCGAAGACTTGCCTATTGAAAGGCAGGAAGAGGAAGGTTAGTTGTGGAATATTGGTGTCCAGTTTTAGGAATTATGATTTTCCAGTCTGTCAGATGACATAGAGCATAACTGAGAAGTTTAAGCAACTTCCCCACAGTTACTCATCAGAGATGGATGTTTCACCCTGCATGTGTGAAGCAAGTGACTAACATAGAGGGAGGAGGTGAATTCCCATATCTCGTGCTTCTCGTCTTTCTGCTGATCTCTGGGCATCTGTCATTGTCATCATCTTTCCAGCAGAGAAAATTCTCTCCACCAGTTAAGAGCTTTCTTTTCCTGCTTGGGAGCAGTACAGATGCTTGTTCTTTGTAAGTAACTTGGTGTAAGAGCTGTGTTAGTATTACTGCACTTAAATATTTTTATTGGCACATAAACCAATAGTGCTGCAGATCAAAAGGAAGCCTGCGTTGGTAAGCAGGACTGGCATGTGGCTGCCATAATATCTGATTATTACCAGGTAGTACTGAATAGAGTCCTCTTATCCTTTGTGATGTCTTTGTTAGAAAATCTGGTACTCTTACCCTGTATCAGAGGTAAGGCACTGAAACCCCGGTGGGATTTATCTGTCCTGAGAAACTGCATCTTCGATCCTGCCTGCTGCCTGTGTGCAGGCTCACCTCTCGCCTGGCTACAGCATGGGCCCGCGGGCACTTCGGCAGCGATGCCCCGTGCAGGGGAGGGAACGGCTCAGCTGGATTCCCATTGCTGACAGCCATCGGGTACAACAAGCAGGAACAATTTTGAGGAACGGGGCCTTGACCTGGTGAGGTATTTTAGTATTGATTTGTGCTGAGGTAACAGCAAGATTGGGCTTTTTGTTGCACTACTAAGCCAGGAGTGTGGTGCCTGCAAATATCACAGGGATGTTGGTGTAGGTGAATTGCCTACAGCTGGGTAAGGACATTGTGGAGGAGCCAGGAATTCAGCGGAGACCTCCTGAGCCCTGCAAGGCCTCCTCTGGTGTCTCTTCGCTAATCTTCTTCCCATATAACTTTCTATCTTGGCATGACTAATGCTCCCAATTAATGTGTACTAACCTCTAGCATTTTAGTATAATAAAATAATGATTTATGTTTTAGTACGGAATTTAATTTTTGTACTCGCCTGTCACGTTTCAGGCACCCAGAAGGGTCAAGGAACAGGTGTGGGTGTCTGGGGAGCGCTGTATTTGCAGCACTGGTCGTGAGTTACGAATCCGTCGAACTTGCTGTTCTTGGCTGAAGCCATGTCAGGGTACAAGATGTTGTTCTTTGAGACTCCAAAATGAATCCTAGCCCCTGAAGTGGGAAATAAAGCAACGTACAACAGCTTTCTCAAAGTTGGAACTAACTCCTTTGACTCATTTGGAAAAGGGTCAGAGCAAGAACAGCTGACTGTGCTGGCAGCACTGGGGGACTGGAGTGCAGCAACTGTGCCTGCTTCTCTCCCCCCAAGTCTGAGTCTTGCTTCTGAGGTTTTGTGTGTTGGAGGAAAGAAATGCCACAATTGCCTTCTGCATTTGTCCACTATATTAACCACTTTAAAAACCTAGGAGAAAAAGATCAGAGGTGATCTGATCTCTTAGACATCTGTAGCCATTGAGAACAGCAGTGTTTCAGAGCCCTGTCTGGTAAATGCTTCACGTGGCCTTGTGGTGAGGTACACAGCCAGCGGGAAGAATTGGGGAGATGTAGAAAACATCGTATTATATAGAACCTGCCCACTTGTGTTCCCAGACCAACATACTCTACTAATATTCAACAGGGTAAAGACAAGTTATTTTTGCTTCATTTTGAAAAAGAAAGCAAGCATCTTCTCCTGCCCCAGCAAGGACTAGTCATAAAAAGTGAAAGCACACAGATATTGGACTGAGATCATGCCAAAAAAACCCCTTTCATTTTTTTGCTATACATTCAGGCCTATGTTTAAATGAAAACATGCCCAAGAGCACCTGTGCCCTTGCCATGCAGTAACACTGTCAAAAGGAATATTACACTCTAAAGAAATATGTGCCTGTGCAAGCTGAGGGCTGTAGCACCACATCTGCTCTAGGGAGTGATGCCCCCAGGGCTTTCCGTGCCCACGGGACCACCACGCGCTTCCTGGGGCTCTGGGCAAGCAGCAGATTTTAAACTCTGCCCAGCTGCTGCTGCAAAGGCTGTTTTACTGCCCTCCCCGTCCCTCATGATCCACTTTGCGGTTTGGTGTTTGAAGGGGAGACTTGCTCTCAAGGCCTCTGAAAGCTCTCCCCGTCTCCAGAGGTGCTGGGGGTAGGTGTCCTTCACAGGGCAATAACTGCCTTAAAATTAACACGTCCCTTTGCACTTGCTGCAATTGTTTAGAAACCTGCATGTCAAATGACCCACGTTCCAAAGAGTGTATTACTAGGGGTGTGCTAACAGCCCCCGTGCGGTAAACCACAGCTGACAGCCTGACCCAGCACCGTGCTTTTAAAGGGCAGGGCTGCAGCGCTGGAGTTGGAATTTTGCTTTAATTAGGCCATTACCTGACCTTCAAAGCCGTATTTTCTTCCTCCTCTGCATGCTATGCTGGAGGAAGGGCTGCTGGAGAAGACAGGAAGAGCCCTCTCGGATGGCTCCAGGGAGCGGACAAAAGCCATGCCTTGCCTTTTCCTCTTGAGGCGTGCAATTAGTTTGGCTTGTGTGGCAGAGATGTCAAGGTAAATGGCCATCTCTGTCCTTCCCCTTGCTGATCCCTGGCAGTGCCCAACATTTGCTCCTTGTGTGAAATCTGTTCAATCACCTGTTGACAGTGGTATCCCTCTCATAAAACTCGCAGTATATCCTGATCACACACCACCACGCCACACCTTTGCCCAGGCCATGCATTGTGCGGTGGCCTGTCACTACCGTCAGGCTGTTTTACAGCCTGAGTGCACTCCAACTCTCCTCATAAAACTTTGTTTGAACCCATTTGTTTCTACATCTCTTTGCCCCCTCTTTCAAAAGACGCTTTTCCATTTTTATGAGGATACAAGGATCTTTCTGTCCAGGGCACATGACGTGTGTGGTGTTCATCAGGAGCACGCTGCCGTTGCCCCTGCTTCTGAGCAGTCCCTTCACCCGCCCAGCAGCATCCTTCTGAGCAATCCCCTCTGCAGCCTCCTTTGGCCTCCTTGGCGGAGACGTTGCGTGTCTCCTGTGTTTGCCCAGGCTTCTTGGTCTTCTCAGGCAGGGATCTGTGCCAATGCACTTACCTTCAGAAAATCAGTGAAATGGGTTCCTGCCCGGAACTGCTGCTGGCTGCTGCCAGCCCTCAGCCCGCACAGGGAACAGACCCTCCCTGGCTGCACGTTGCAGGTGACGCTCATGGAAGGCAAAAGACCTGTTCTGTGGGTTATTTAATGAATAGATATAAGAATTTATTTTCCTTTTTAAAGCTCAGTTCACTATATTTAAGTAATGTTTTCCTTACGAGAAACAAAGTCAAAAGCAAAGAAACCCAATGCAAATGCTGAGGGAGTTCACTTTTAATTCACCTTTTAGGCCAACTGCAACCACGTTGCTGATAAGGTTGTGCCGAGGAGAGGCATTAAGCTTGCTCATCACTCAGAAGAGTGTGTGAGTGCCCTTCACCAGTGCTGAAGGGGTGGCCCCTTGCCACTCCCAGCATGAGCCATGGTCACAAATGTGCAGTCATACCCTCTGACTTGCTGCAGGCTTCCCGTGTGGGTATGGGAAAGGTGTTTTAAACTCATGCTCTCTCCTTTGCTTTGACCAGAAGTGCTGCTAATCCTTTTCCTTGTGAAGTTGAATGTGCGTGACTACCGCCAGTGTGGCGGCCGTCGACTGCAAGAGCTCTGTGTGCCCCAGGACTGTGCGGGTGGTTTGTCTTTGTCCCCATTTGGGCGCTGTACCTCGGCAGAGGGTGATGCCAGTGCTCCCTGGTGTCACTTAGGACACAGAGGAGAATGTTCCAGGGAAAGGTTTGCAAAAAGCTGCTCTGTTTGTTTCATCACAGACGTTCTGGGTTTTTCTCTAAGCAGTATTTGAAGGGTGATGGCATAGATGTGTTAGCAAAAGAGGGACATGCAGACGTGAGGATACTGGAAACAGAAATGGATTTTTGCAGTGCTATTATACAGTTTAAAAAGTCCTTAGCGTTGTTTTATAAAGGGGAAAATTGAGACATGGCAAGATCCAGTGGCTTCCCCAGGGGCACACAGGAGATTTTTTTGTTGGCGCTAACATACAGAGGGATGGGGGCAGCAAGTAACTGGAGTCCTGTGCTGCCGGAGCCCTGGGAGCGCAGTGTCCAAGCGGGACACGGCCCTGTGCCCTTCGCCAAGACCCCGCCCTGGGAGCAGGGACGTACACGTGGGTGTCCCAGCCCGGGGGCGGCAGCGGGGCCACTGCCCGTGCCCAGCTGCTGGGGGGTTG
>NW_010138896.1:0-3805 GCF_000699245.1 Pterocles gutturalis
TCCAGGCTGGAGCCCTTCCTCATGGCTTTGCGAGGGTACTCCGGCCGCTTCTGTTCTTCAGGGGCTTCTTCATCAGAGGAACCAGGTGCCTCCATCTCCACACATGGCCGCCGTGGCCCAGCAACCCTTGGCCGCTTCCCCAGGGCCACCCCGGGCTTCCCTGTACCCTGGCTCTGCCACTCCATGGTGGAGACATCCCCTGGTGCCACCCCCTCCAGCCGTGGCCCCTCAGGTGGACCAATGGCCTCGTCATCTGTGGGGATCTCATTGAGCGACATGCGGGAGCCGGAGAACTCCACCTGGTGTGGCATGGGGATGAAGGGCAGCTCGTCCAGGTCATCCGAGTCCGAGGAGGATGACAGTGCTGGTGACTCCTTGAGGTGCCGGGGCACGGCGATGGAGAGGTGGTTGGACGTGTCCTCCAGCAACTCTGGGATCGGCCGCAGCACCATGTTGCACTTGTAGCTGATCTGCGAGCGCTGCAGCCAGCAGAGAGGGCTGGATCAGGCCCAGGCAGATGGCATGGCATCGTCCTGCCCAGTGCACATCAACTCCATCCTGCCCAGGGCACATCACCCCATCCTGTTTCCCCTCCCGCCCCAGCTTCTGCCCTCACCTGCCATTTCCGACGGGAGAGGAAGAGCTTTAGGTGGTCGGTGCTGATGACCTTCCCCTTGGCCAGCGTCTGCAGGGCGAGGAGACAGCAGTGTCCCACAGAGCCTGCAGCAGGCTCAGGGGAACCCTGCTGCCGCCGGGTGCTGGGTCCCTGCCCAGGCTCACCTTGAACCAGGGATGCTCCAGGGTCTGCTCCGCATTGGGTCTCCTGCGAACCAACACCGCTGGGTGAGAACCGCCCGGGGAAGTGCAGGAGGGTCTGTCTGCCTGTGCAGCCAGCCTGCCCTTGGGCACTCTGATGCACGGGGGTCCCCACCCTCCTTCGAGCACATGGCTCATGCTAGAGGGGTGGGAACCAGGGACCACACAGCACTCACAGCCTGTCGTTGACCAGCACTTTGATGACGAAGCCCTTGGCTTCCCGGGTGAGCCCCTGGAACATCCTCTCCTCGAAGGCCACGTTGTAGTTGCGGATGTTCATCAGTGTTGTCTTGTCATTCTCCCCCACGAAGGGGGAGATCCCCGTCAGGCTGCCAAGGACAGGACACTGTCATTGGGGGTGGGGGCATGGGGAACAGCACAGCAAGTGTGGGGGACTGAGGTCAGGACCCTGGACCCCAGCCTTGGTGCCATGAGGAAGGCAGAGGCAGGAGCAGCCAGGAGGAGGCTGAGTCTGCAAGGAGCGATGTGCATGGCCACAGCCCCAGCACTGCAACTGGCAAGGAGGCAGGAAGGGGGTCTCCCCTGGGGGGACCCACTGGGGCACTTACCAGAGGTAGGCAATGACCCCCACAGGCCTGCGGAGAGGAGAGCATGGTTACTGCACAGCACGAGCCCCCTGGGGCACCCAGCCCCTCCCGGCACAGCGGGGAGCCCACCGCCCATCCTGGGGCCGCCCTTACCAGATGTCGGTGACATTGGAGACGGGGCTCTGGTTGACAATTTCGGGGCCCACGAATTCGGGGGTGCCGTACTTGCAGTACTGCGGCTCCTCGGGCGTCAGCTCCTGCGCATTGCCGAAGTCACAGATCCGGACCTGCTCGCTGCTCGAATCAGCCATCAGGAGGTTTTCTGGCTACAGGACAAGGCGGGGTGGAGGGGAGCTTGGCAGCAGGCAGGGGCTTCCCCCAAGGAAGGGATTTCCCCCATCAACAGGACTGAGCCCCCAGCAGCGCAGCAGGAGCCCATCCCTGCGGATGTGGGGTGGGAAGGGATGGGAAGGGATGGGAAGGGGTGGGAGAGCCCCGCACTCACTTTGATGTCCAGGTGCAGGACACTGTGCTGGTGCAGGTAGCAGATCCCCTCCAGGACCTGCCGCATGTAGGACCGGACCTGCAAGAGACCAGAAGGAGGGTGGGTGCCCCGAGCGTGGGTCAGCCCCACGCTGCCCTGTGCAGAGGAAGGCACGGGCTGCAGCCCTGTCTGTGGCTTGATGCAATGAGCATGGCATGTCCCTGGGCTGCGACAGACCCCGGCGTCCCCAGGCTCCCTCCCTCCACCATCACTTTGCCCAATAGGGTTCACCCACCTCGGACTCGCACACTGAGGGCTTCCTCGCCATCCTGTCCAGCAGTTCTTCCTCAGCACAGCTGGGCCTCCGTCAAGGAGCACAGAGACACTGCGCCCCGCCATGCCCTGCACCTTCCTGGGCACCCAGCTCCTCCGCAGCCACTCTGCCCACTTGTCCCCGCAAAAGGCTCCCCTCATCCCCCACACCGCGCGCTCCCAGACGCTGCCCAGAGGATACAGCTCCATGACCATGATGATGGCGTTCTTCTTCTCGAAGGCGTCGTGGAAGAAGACTATGCGCTCATGGTCCAGCTGCGAGAGGATGTGCAGCTCCCGGCGTGCTGACTGCTTAGCCTTGGTCCTCCCGGGGACAAACTTGGCAGCAAAGTCCAGCCGGCTGCTTTTCTCCGTCACTCTCCGCAGGTAGGAGAAAGCCCCCCTGCAACATGGCGATGAGGGCAAGGGGACATGAGAAGGCGGGGGAGCAGGAGACCTCTCCTTCCCTGAGCAGCTGGGGCAGGCGCCCACTCCACAGGGTCCTGTCTGTAGCCCCGGCACCCTCCAGGACTGTCCTTGGAGAGAGACCCCAGGCCTGGCTTTGCCCCAGCCACCCGAGCTCCCCACTGTCAGCTGGCACCGGAGCATCTGTTGGCAGATAAGAGCAGCCACAGCACACCAGGAGCACAGTCCCTGGGGACAGAGCCCCGGCGTGCAGCTGTGCTCCGGCACCCCTGTCCCTGCGGTGCCCAGGGTGCCCCACTGACCCCTGCACCAGCAGCCCCCATACCTCCCAATCTCCTCGTGCACATCATAGTAGTCAGTCAGGCGTCGCAACTTGTGCAGCTCATCCTCCTCCATGGCGGCATCAGCAGCGGGCTGGGCTGGGGGAAGGAAAGATGCTGGCGGGGTGCAAGCGGGGCACCCAGGCTCTGCCCCTGGGACTGGGAGGCTGGCCGGCCATACCTGCCCGCACCACCAGCTCCGCCTTGCAGGAGACCTCCCCGGCCAGGTTCTTGGCTGTGCAGGTGTAGACGCCGCTGTCGGGCTCGGCAGCACCCAGCACCACCAGTGAGCACTCGTTGTCCTCGTACACAAAGCTCAGGTGGCTGCTCTCCTCCAGCAGCATCCCATCCTGGGTGTGGCAGTGGCATCAGGGGCATCCCAGCCCGTCCCCAACCAGCTCCCACAACCCTTTCCCCAGGGACGGGGCATGGGGCACATCCTGCATCACTGGGGCAAGCACAACCCCAAAAGCCCCGACACAAACCTCAACCCAGGTGAGGCAGAGGAGGGTGTGGGTCTGGGGGAGCTGTGGGTCAGGAAGGGGGTGCGGGAGTCCCAGCCCACCTTGTACCACATTATGTCCGGCAGCGGTTTCCCCTCCACCACCACGGCGAAGCGTGGCGTCTCCCCTTCCTGGGCATCAATGTCCTCCATGATGGACTCAAAGCGCGGTGCCTCTGCCAAGAGACGGGACATATGGCACCATGGGGCAGTGCCACCCCAAGAAATGCATGGCTGTGGGGCACCATGGGGCAGTGCCACTCATGGCACATGGGCATGGGGCACTGTGGGGTTGCATCTCCCTGTTACACGTGGATGTGGGGTACTGTGGGGCAGTGCCACCCGTGACACCTCTGTGGGCACTGTGGAGGTGTCCCCTATGGCTCTTGGCTATAGG
>NW_010138896.1:3828-4279 GCF_000699245.1 Pterocles gutturalis
GTGGCACCCATATGGGACACTCTGCAGCAGTGCCACCCATGCCACATGGCTGAGAGACACCATGGATCACTGCCACCCCATGCACACAGTCATGGGGCACATGGGACATTTCTACCCAAGTCAGATGGGGTATAGGACACCAGGCAGCAATATCAACACATGGTTCATGGGCTCTCAGCCCCATGGGGAATTGCCACCCTACAGAGCAGCATCCCCCTGGCATACGAGTATGGAGCACCGAGAAGCAGTGCCGTGCTATGGGGCAGTGCCCCCATGGCACACAGGCTTGGAGCGCCGTATGGCAATGCCACCCCCCAGCACAAGGGCACAGGCCCCCGGAACAGAGGCACCTACCTGCGAGGCAGAGGCGGAGGGTGCAGCGGGCAGCACCGTGGCGGTTGCTCACCTCGCAGGCCAGCGGCCCCGCAGCCCCCCGGCCCACGCACAGCAG
>NW_010138897.1:0-2416 GCF_000699245.1 Pterocles gutturalis
CCCCATTCCCTGCCCCCCTGCGCCGCCGGGGGGGGAGAAAGTACAGAGCAAAGCCTTTGGGCCTTGGGAAGAAGGGAGGGGTGGGAGAGAAGTGCCTTTTAAGATGGAGTTTCTCTCTCCCAGTATCTTCCTTCATGTTGTAAATAGTTAATAAAATTCAGTTGGTTTTTTTTGTTCTTCCCAAGTCCTGTCGGTTTCTTGCCCGTGACCCTAAGTGGTGAGTGAAACCCTCCCTGTCCCTGCCTCAGCCCACCAGGTGTTTGGCAAAAACTGTCCCTGTGGCTTTATAAACCATGACATTTATGTTCCAGTGAAACTCATCTCATAATACGTAATCTGAGGAAAACTATTCTGTTGATGAATTAAAGGTTATATCCATGCTACCTACTGAAGAACAGTATTCAGAATGGTGCTGTATTTGATAAAGATACAGTGACACTACCATGTCTGGTATTTTCCGTACACCTAAAAGCATTTTAAAAGTACTTAGGACAGCTAAGAGAGTTACCAGTTGGGTACCTTTCTCCAGACATCTGAAAATCTCTCTTCATTATTTTTTTTTTTAAATAAGTAATGTAGAATATACCTGTTTGTGCTTTTCTGTAGCTATGTACTTATCAATACCATCAATAGTAATAGTAATAAGATGGAATGACCTTTACTGAAATTAAGTTCTTGTGTGCAAAGGTGAACAATATAACAAGGTACCAAAGTCTGACTACAAAAGTAAGCAAGCAGTATGGCAAACTGATCTAACTGTGAAACTTTGACTCTATTATACTTAATGGCAAAACGGCTAGCAATTTCAGAGAGAAAAAATTTCATTCATGGACTGTATGATACATCCATGGGCACAAATACAGTCTGTAGAAAGGTTCAGAAATAGAAGAGCTTAGGTCTCAGCCTTTAAATGCGGTTCTTACTCTCATTAAAACCAATTCTTGTTTTAAGACCCTTCTTTCATCAGCCTGTATCTGTACCTCCTGTTAGCTTCTGCTAGAGTGCTAAATATGTTTCAGAGATAAACAGACTGCTTAATTATTAGTTGGTGGTGCATGACAGAATTTTGTGAACAGGACTGTAAATGTCACATGTAAATATGTTCATGTTTTGAAGTTTGGAAGTAAGCATCAGTTGCCTTCACTGTAATGAAAGTACGTACATACCTTTTCATTGCTGGCAAGCCTATTTTCATTAGATAATTATACAGATTTAGGTCCCTATGAGGGTTAAATGAGTATTCAAATAATAGTGCTACACAGTGCCCGGACTAGTAACAGTCTAAACATTCTAGGATTTGTCAGAACATTTTGCAGAAACAACACAGTTTTGACAATGCTAGTCTCAGGAAACGCATTGAACAGGGAATGATTTCTTTAGTAGCATCTGATATTTCTGAAATGACTGTTGTATCTGTGAAAAAAGCTTTATGGAACAGTCTTTCTGTTGATGTTGCAGTTTGTATACAACAGAGTCTATTACTTTCCTAAGATTTTGAAAAATACATGTGTATGAATTCATACACATAAATGCATGAGCCTTCAAATACCAAGTGGATGATTTTTAGAAGTATCATCATGTTTTTACAAGTATCTATACTATGTAAAGCACAGATTTTCAGAATTAAAACTGGAACACACATTTATGTAATATTTTCTAATTTACAGTTACTAATTGATGGTTATAAAGTTTTCAAATGCTAAACTTTGCAGTTTGTTAAAGAGAGTTCTTTATTTTCAGGTAACAGATAAAAAAATCTGAAATCTGGAGCAAAAAAAGCACAGCAACACACAAGTTAACTTCTCATGCTTATGAAACCAAGACACCCTAGCAGCAGACTACAGGCAGTACTGTTAAGCAAACTGCTAGCAGACTTCAAGTATGCCTAATTAGAATGAAGTACTGAAAGACATACATATGCCACCGAAGCAGGAGCATTTTTCTTCACAAATGTAAAAATGTATCAGAATTTCAGTAAGCATATGAACAAATTAGCAGCTTAAGTCTTGTTCAGCTATGCAGCCGGTAACTAAAACACACATTTTTAGAAGTATTTCCAAGCACACGCGGTACCGGAAACTTTTATATCTATAAAAAAACCTAACTTCACAGAACTTGTTGAGGACATAGATTGCACAATCCTAAGGTTACTCTAAGTCCCTTACAAGTTAGAGAAATAGCCGAAGTCGACCACTCCATAACTCTGCCGCTGAAAAGTGTAGCAGAGGTAGCGATTTGGTTAATGAAGTTATCGGGCGTTGCCGGTAGACTGGATTGAAGACTGGATTGAAGCCCAGGTCACCTCAGAAATAACGTTTCGGGGAAAACGACCGGAGCGGTGGGGAATAAACTCTGCTTCGTCTTGCCGGCGCGACGAGCGACCGAGGAGCCCCGCACGAAGCGCGCCGTTGCCGTC
>NW_010138898.1:0-9775 GCF_000699245.1 Pterocles gutturalis
GCTCATTGTCCCCAACCTGGGGACCCCAGCCATTCCAGGGTCCCCTCGAGTGGGTGGGGGGCTCTCCTAGGAAGCCCCCGGCATGGTGCAGATCCCATCGCCACGATCTGAGGCTGGGACCTTACTGGGATGATTGTTCAACACTGGGAAATGCTTTTGCAGAAGGGTTTTGCAGCTGCAGGCGGGAGGTGACACAGGGGTGACACAGGACCTTGTAGGGACAGGGCTGGCCCCCACCTTCCCCGAACCCCCTCTGCTCGCCCACGGGGTGCAGGGACCCCCCAGCCATCACCCCAGCAGCCCTGACCCCTCCAGGTTGGATGCTGGTGGTGATGCTGGAACGGGTGTCCCCAAGCTGGTGGCACTGGGAGCTTGTCCTGCTGGGCGGGGGGTGGACTCACCGGTGTCCCCCTGGGAATCGTTCTCCAGCGGAGGACGAGCCAAGGTCTCTGAGTCCTTGGGCGCAGGCGCCGTGCGGAGTGGGACGGGTGACCCCAGCTGTGGGCGAGGAGGAGAAATTAATGATTAACCCGGGAGGTGATTCATCACGGGGCGGCTGCACCCTGCGGGGCAGGACCCAGGCCCTTCACAGGTGGGGAAACTGAGGCACGGAGCAAGGCTGGGGTGTGGGGCAGAGCCTAGGGCCCCGTGAGAGCTGGCTGTGCTGCATGGCAGAGGTGTGATGCTCCACGTGCAGGGGTACATGTGCATGTCCACCATCCATGGCACGCTGAGGTTGCATGTGTTTGCGTGTGCTTTGGCACATGTGTGTGCATCGGCACACGTGTGTGCAGGTCTGCGTGCATCACCTCTGGCTTGGCTGTTGTGCGACTGTACGCGTCCATGCGGCTGGAGCTGAGCCCTGGGTGTGCACGCGTGGTGACGTCCGGTATGCGTGTGCATATGTGTTGTCCCACGGCACACGTATGTGCATGCGTGGTGTCCCTTGGCACACGTATGAGCATGTGTGGTGTCCCATGGCACACGTATGTGCATGCGTGGTGTCCCTTGGCACACGTATGTGCATTGTAGCCCATGTTTGTGAACGCACGGCATCCCCTGGCACCCCTGTGTGCATGTGTGGCACTGTCCAGCACACGCGTGTGCACACACAGCACCCACGCACACGTGTGCGTTCCATGTGCCTTGCACACATGCGTACCCCCCTGTGTGAGGGCTCCTGCCACCTGCCTTTAGTGCCAGAGCTCTGTCACCTCCTGGTCACAGCATGTCCCATCACACACGCGTCCAAGGTCACGTCCTTCCCGAGCAGTGCCCACCCGCCCCATGGGAGCCTGTGGCCCCCAGCCCCTGCTCCGGGCACTGGGACATGGGCAGGCGGCGTGTGGCATCCCGGAGCCCCCGCCGTGTCACCCTGGCAACTGCAGGGGAGGAGAGGGGGGTGAGGTGGGGCACACACGCCAAGGCTGTGTGATGCTGTGAGCAAGCACGAGCACACAGACGCACACACGTGTGTACACTCATGTTCACGCACATGCATAACGTCCTGCATGCACACATGCAAACGTGTGCACGCGTGCAACCATCTGTGCATGCAGACCCACGCAGAGTGGCATGCATGCACAGGCATGCACATACGCATACACACATGATTGTGCACCTGCACGCACATGCTGCACACCACACGCGTGCAGACCCCCCCTTTGCACACCCCAGCAATCCGGGGCCCTGCAGGGCAGGATCAAAGCTCCTTCCCGGCAGCCCCTGCAGCTCCCGCTGGCTCCAGCGCTGCAGAACCGGGCAATGACCTCCCACCCCCTCACGACCGAAAAAAAATCCCTTTCCTCCAGCTGAACATCCCCAGGGATGCTGGGAATAGGGTACCCGGGATGCGGGCGGGGCTGCACCCCATGTGCTCACCCCGAAAAGCTGTGCAGAGATACCAGGGCTTTCCCTCCGGCATGGACAGAAAAGCTGCTGGGACCCCGGAGGGGAGCAAAACCCCTGGGAGGGGGTAGTGTCACGGGGTGGGGGGGAAATCCTGAGCCATCCTGGGATGCAGCATCGCTGTCCTGGGGAGCCCCTTGGGCTGTCCCCCGTCCTCCAACATCCCTGGGCTCCCTTGAGAGCAGGGGCCAAGGTGCCAACACCCCCCATGCCCAGTGCATCCCCCCAGCCCCACAGGCAGCAAATCCAGCCCCGTGCTTGGAAAATAACATTGCATAAGCCCCCCGGCACCCGCCCGGTGAGCAGAGATTGCCCCCTCTAAGCTGGGACCGTTTCTGGGAGGCTTAAATGTGGTCTCAGCTTAAAAAAGCTCCTGGAGTCACCCGGCAGGTCCTGGGGCCGCTGGCTCCTGTGCTAATGCCCCTAATGGGATAGAGAGGGGGGGGTGGAAATAACCCCTAATCCCTCTGGAGATGGGCTGTGGTGGGAGATACTGGGAGGGGTGGAGGGAGGACACGGCACTGGGACATGTCGGGTCCCCTGAGTCGAGTCCCTCGGGAATGGAGCCAGCCCCACTGCTGCAAAAACTGCATCACAGTGGCCACCAGGGAGACCAGAAAATGTCCCCAAAGGTCACAGCCAGGCTGGGATGTCCCCAAACCTGGGGGATCTTCATACAACCCAACGTCCTTCCAACAGGAGGTCCCCGTGCTGCCTCTGAGCTCCGACACTCTTGTGCCACATGGGTGAGAGCCATGGGCACGTGCTGAGCTCCATGGTTTGGGCTGGGGACAATTGGTGACGGCATTTGGCTGCAGTGATGAGCAGTTAAAGCACGAGGTGACAGTCTGGCTGAAGGCCAGCAGGTGAGACGCAAAGCAATCGCTAGACGACGGTGCAGAGAAGCGGGGCTTTGCCATCCCCACCACGTGTGGCTGCAGATCTCACCCCGTGCCCAGCCCCAGCCTGCCTGGGCACCTTGTGCAGGATCAGACCTTGCCTTGGGCATCCCAGCCCCTTGCCAGGATGATCTGCAGGAAACATCTGAACCCTGCTTTGGGTGCTGCCCCACTGCCTGCCTTTGACCCCACTCCTGGAGCAGCCCGGGGAGCTCCTGTAGAAAAGAAAAAGAAAGGGCTCCTGCCCCTGTCCCTGCTCTTTGCTCCAAATCTCCTCGTCCAAGCCAAAAAAAGCCCAAATCCATGAATTTTGAAGGAGTTGCTAAAGCTAGACAGTTGGAAGACTTGGGGTCTTCCAACCGAAACCGTTCTGTGACTCTATGATGGGCCCCAGAGCATCAGAGCAGCCCTGGGAGGGAGAGCAGTTTGGGGTAGGAGGACCCAACCTCCTCTTCCTCCTCTTCCTCCTCCTTATCATCCTCCTCTCCCAGCCTCAGGCCAGGGAAGCTGGGACTGACCTGGCTTGGGAACAGCCACCAGTGACACCAGATACAGGCAGTGACACTGGGCACAAGCAGTGACAGGCAGGGACATACCGTGGCTTTGCCCCTGGTGTTAGGAGGATCTTGGTCCCATCCCGTGGGGTTTGGGTAGGACGGGCAGCGGGGTTGGGTGGTGGAGGTCACCCCATCAATGTGGTGTCATCTCTGCTCAAGGGTTTGACCCAATCCCCCATTTCCTGGCTCTAAAAGCCCTGGAGGAGGGAGGGAAGATGCTGAGTGGGCAGAAGAAGGGGATGGAGCAGCTGAAGAGGCCGAGGGTTCAGCTTGGGATCAGACACCTCCATGGGCAGCGTGTCCATGAATCCTCCCCAGTGAGGGAGGTGGGGATGTCCCTACTAACACAGCAATGGGGGGTGCTGGGGGTAGGAGGGAGCAGACCACAGCCAGGGGCTCACCCTGGGTGCATCCCCAGCAGCGTGAGCAGCAGGGCGAGGGAGGGGATTGTCCCCCTCTGCTCCGCTCTGGTGAGACCCCCCCTGCAGTGCTGCCCCCAGCTCTGGGGTCCTCAGCACAGGACAGACACGGAGCTGCTGGAGCGGGGCCAGAGGAGCCCCAGAGATGGGCAGAGGCTGGAGCAGCTCCCGTGCGAGGACAGGCTGAGAGAGTTGGGGGTGTGCAGCCTGGAGAAGAGAAGGCTCCGGGGAGACCTTCCAGCACCTTCCAGTGCTGAAAGGGGGCTACAGGAGAGCTGGGGGGGCTCTGGATCAGGGGGTGCAGGGACAGGACGAGGGGAATGGGTTGAAGCTGTAAGAGGGGAGATGGAGATGAGATGTGAGGAAGAAATGTTTTCCTGTGCGGGGGGTGAGGCAGTGGCCCAGGGTGCCCAGAGAAGCTGTGGATGCCCCATCCCTGGAGGGGTTCAAGGCCAGGCTGGATGAGGCTTTGGGCAACCTGGGCTAGTGGGAGGTGTCCCTGCACGTGGACATGAGCTTTGCAAGGCGGAAAGGAAAGAGCTCCCCCAGATCAGAAGGGGCTGAGAGCATCATCCATGAACATCAGAGATACGTCCGTACAGGAGGAAAATCCAACAGGGCTGGTTTAACCAGGGCCCAACAGCTAACAGACAGACCCAGCAGCACCTGGAGCCTGGAAGAGCAGATGGTAATCATGAAACACCGAAGAAAGTCTGGAGAGCCAAGAGATCTCCCTGGAGAGCGCAGGTTTGCTCCCAGTGGTTTTGTCTCGAGGGATGCAGGCAGCAGCAGTCCTGCCCGACGCAGTGGTGCTGGAGCCTGGGAGATGCTGAACAGGCACCTGCTGCCACAGAGCAATGGGCTTTGTCACCCGCCAGCATCCCATAAACAGCTCCCAGGATGCAGGTGAGAGGGCAGGATGGGAATAAATATTGTCCCAAACTCCTTGTCTCCAGGGCAGCAGGGAAAAGGTCCCGGGGATGTTGGCTGGTGCAGGAATATTTAATGTGGAGATGAAGAAGGACATGGAGAATGGGTTTGGCTTCAAGTTCAGAGCACGAGGAAGTCTGAACACAAGTGTCCCAAGACGATTCCTCCTGGAAGCAGAGCGGGGTGGGATGATGGCCCCCACTGCCCTCAGCACCAAAACCTCTCTGAGCAGCGACTGCCACTTTTGTCCCTAAATCACCAGGTAGCTGGGTGGGCTGGGAAGCTCGGATCCTGCGCTGTCACCATATGGTGCAGGGATCCACGGGAACCTGTGTCCGATGCTTGGAGCATCACTGGGCTCTCACACCATTTTTCCCTGGCTCCTCCTGCCCGTGTGGCCTCAGCTCCTTCCCAGAGCTTTGAGGGATCATCCAGCGGGTTGCAGAGAGGAGGTGACACCGACAGCTTCCCAAATCTCTGGCCGAGCCTGAGAACTTCCAGCACATCCCAGTATCCAGAAGGTTCCCCCTCCGCAGGCTTTTCAGCAAACACCGTCACCCGAAGGCACCCGCCACGCGGGCTCCCACCACCTCCCCTCACCGCTGGGCACCGGATCTTCCTCGTTAGGCTAATGGACTTATAGAAATAATTCTCCTCACCCTCTAAGCCCCTTCCCGTTGTGTCCTGCTTTGTGCTTTGACCTTCCTCCCCGCCCTGGCTCCCGCTCATCCACGCAGCCTGACCCGCTTCCATCTTCTCCACGGCTCCTGCTTGGGCTGGGATTGCCTCAGCCATCGCTCTGGGGCATGTCGAAACGTCTCTTCCTCCCCTCTCATCATCCTCACATCCTTCCGTCATCCTCACATCCCTCTTCTCCCTCTCCCCTGCTCCCTTCCTGGCCCCATCCCTGCCCCACAAGCACCCAGGACCAGCTCTAGGCTCAGTCCCATCCCTGCTCATACCCCAATCCTGCTCCTTGGCTTCCAAAGGTGCTTTTAAAGATCATCCTTCACCCACCTTTATTCACCCCCTCTTTCCTTTTTGCATGCTTTAGGGCTGAATTATTTTTTTTAGGATTTTTTTCTCCAGCTGTGAGACTTAGAAATTTCTTTTTCACACTGAAACATGAGCTATGTCCTGGCTGATACCAGCTTGGACCGAACACCAGGCTTCCTTCCGCCGGCTCTGCGGCGGGGCTTGGCCAGGCTGGTTGGATGTCGGCACCCAAATTCCCGTTCAAGGCAAAGAGAGAGAATGAAGGACCTTGAAATGGGACACTGAGAATCTTCGTTCCCTGTATTTCCTGGATGCCAATGGGGAGACGAACCCAGGAAGTGGGTTTTGCTGGGGACACCCATGGGATGGGGTTGCTGGGAGAAGGGAAAGGTGTGTTGTGGCTCCGTCAGTCCTGGAGTTATCGTGCTTGGGGACGATGGCAGAGTTCAGCTCTGTGTGATACCCCCTTGGAACGCCAGGGGGAAAAAAAAAATAAAATCCAACCTGAGTCTCTCCAGACGGGATTTGGGGCTATTTGTATGAACTGTCACTTTGGTTTACAATGCTGCAGACACAAATCAGAGCTAGTCCTGCTCCGGGGGAAGAGTGAAACCAGCTCATGCGCCTGCTGACATCCCGACCCAAAGCTTCCCAGAGCATCTTCCGGGCAAACCCCAATGCTGCCAACCCCGCTCCGGGTACCCGCAGCCCTCAAGGTGCTCTCCACCTGCCCCACGCCATGGCTGGGCTTCCCCAAAGGGTAACGACCACGGAGAAAATCCCCTTTTGATCCTGCAGACCTGGATCGAGCTGGGAAAAAGTGCTCGGGAGGACTTGGCAGTGCCCCACTGAGCACAGCATCTCCTGCACATCCGTACGTTGACAGAATTGAGGCATCTTTTCCTGTGGGAGCCGCGCATGGGGCATCCTGGGCAGATGCTGAAAGCAGTGGGGAAACCTGAAAGCTCTGGACCATCCTGATTTCATTCCCGGACGAGCCCAGGTTGTTCTTTTTAAAGAGCAAAGCCCTAAAAGCTCCATGGGCAGAGGCATGAGGCTGCAGGCGGACAGCACAGCATCGTGGGCTTTGCCAGGGACTCATCCTGCACCCAAAATCTCCCCAAACCCTGGTGTGGGAGGGAGTAGGATATACAACCTCAGCTGTGTTGGCTGTGGGTCCTGCTCACTTGTATTGGGAATAACCATCCCCTGGGTCATCCCCATCCTCCCGGAGCCCGGGGCTCCGAGCCCAGCACCCTTCGCTGCTTCCCATCCCGCCCCATCTCCCTGGGTTCCTAGTTCTCCCCTGGGAAATGGAGAGAGGACTATTTTTCCTTCGCTTTCGGCTAATGATGAGCACCTCTGGCTTTTACTGTCATATGGAGGAGGGTTCATGTTCCGCCGGAGCTGGGAGGTGCTGGTCCTGGGCAGGGCTTGGGAAAAGGTGCTGCTGGCAGGATGGAGCCGCAGCTCCCTCGCTGGGGTCTGGCACATGAGCTGGGCACAGCACCGGAGCAGGAGCAGTGCTGGGACAGCAAAACCATCCCACCCCCATGCCGCAGCCACCGCCAGCCCCACCAGCCCACCTGCTCATCGTTGTTAGGAAAATGAAAAGAACCCAAAAAATCACCAGCGATGCTGCGGTTGCAGCTGTTTACTGCGGGACCATGGCAAATCCTTCGGGCCAGCAGCTCCGGCAGCTTGGGCTCATCTTTCCCTTCCCAAACCTCCCAGGGGGAGATGCTGTCCTCTGTCCTGGGGGATGGAGGGAGGGATCCCACCGCATCCCGGACAGATGGAGGCATCCCACCGTGTCCTAGGGAGGATGGAGGGAGGGATCCCAGCGCATCCCAGGGGATGGAGGGAGGGATCTCACCACATCCTGGAGGGGATGGAGGGAGGGATCCCAGCGCATCCCAGGGGATGGAGGGAGGGATCTCACCACATCCTGGAAGGGATGGAGGGAGGGATCACATCCCAGTGGGGATGGAGGGAGGGATCTCACCATGTCCCAGGGTGGATGAAGGCTGCTCCAGCTGCTCCCAGTTCAGCCCAGTGTTTCCCAGCCCGTGGCCTGTGATCTCTTCCAGGGTTCGTGAGCATCCCTGCCCACACCCCCCATCAATTAATTACCTTTAATTGCTGGTGAACAGGAATTACCCCTGTGGGGGTTCGGGTACCCATCAGGGACCCCACAAGGGTGCTGGGTGTGGGTGGGAGGGCTGAGCCCATCTCCCCCACGCTCCTCACCCCCTGGGTCCACTCTCAGTCCCAGCGTGGGTCTGCTCAGTCCCATCGTCCACATTCGGGTCATTTTTGAGTCCAAGGGGGAAACGCAACAGCCCCTTTGCCATGGGGGTGATGGAAACCCCCCCTCAGCCCCCCCAGAAAGGGGCCTGGCAGCACGGGTACATCAGCGCTTGCTCCCGGAGCCAAGGGAAGGAAACAGGAGTTTCCTCCACCACGTGTCTCAGTTTCGAAGCAGGTGAGCTAATGAGAGGTAATTACACTGATTGAGCCCTGGGTAATAGAGCTCCCGCCGTAACCTTTCGTTAGCAGCTCTGACGACGGCACAAACTATAATTTTGCATAATAAACGTGTCACCCACATCTACATCGGTTTCATTCTTTCGCAGTTTCAGGCTCCCTCCTCCCCAGCCTGCTCCAGCCTGAGCATCCTGGGTGGGAGCCACTGGCCCCACTCCAAGGCGCTGAGGATGGGGACGTCCCCGATTCCCCCGGCTGCGGGCGTGGAACGCGTGGGTGAGCTCCGCGGCGCAGGGATCTGTGCCAGGGGAAAACCGAGGAGCCACGCGGATGCTGCGACACGGCCATGGGCTGGGTGGGACAGGGGATGGGGTGACAGCAGGGTGCCACCAAACCTGTGCCAGGTGACATGAGGGAACAGACATTTCAGAAATGCAGCTGGATGTCCCCAGGCTCGGCCGTGTGCTGCGGGAGCCTCTTCCCAGCTTCTCCCAGCGCAGGGTCCCTTATCTCTGACACCAGTTGGCACCAGGAGAGGACCCTGGTCCAGCTCCCAGGGTTGGGGGGTGTCCATCTGCTCCCCACAGCCCTGTCCTGCTGCAGGCGGGGCAGGGGGAGTGATGCTCTGTGTCACCCACCCCAGGGCACTGCTTGCACCCCATCCAGGGGCCACGCAGGGCCCCCCCCCCCACCACCTCCAGGGTTCCGTTCCTCCAGATCCCCCCCTGCCTGGTGAGTCCACAGACCGATGCTGGGGGATACTGGTCCCACCACAAAGCTGGACCGATCCCACCAAGGAGAGCCCACGGGTGCTTCTGCACCCAGCTGGGCACGGCAGAGGGGCAGTGGGGTGCCCCGGGGAAGTGGCACTCCATCCGGCCAAGGCACCCCGGCTCTGCCAAAGCAGCAGGACACGTGCAGGCACCCAGACAATTACTTTTGGGGAGCAGAGCCAGCTGATGGCTTCCCAGGCCACGTGCTGCAGCTGGTACCACCAGCTCTCTGGGGACCCCCCAGCCTGTGCATCCCCAGGGTTGCTGGCAGCTGGCGGAGTTTTCTCCCTCCTGCAAAGGGAGGTTGAAACCTTCTGGGGTGTCCTGCTCCCAGGTCAGTGTCCCCTCGGAGGGGGGACCCATGGGCCTCCCCCATGGTGATGCCTTGCACAGAGGTGGTCCAGATGTTTTCCTCATCCCTGCACAGATGCTGGGAGCATTGTCAGGATTGCGATGGCTGTCACAGCACCTTCCCCACACCCAGTGACACCCACCTGGCCCTGGGGAGATGGCGGGGAAGGGACTGGAAGCTCAGAAGGGAAAAATCAGTGCGGGCTCCCAGGTTTGCATCTCCAGCACTGATGGAGCAGCACCGGATCCATCGCCCTCGGCTGAGCCAGGCACCAGAACCACCCGAGGAGCCACGATCAGAGCAGTGCTGTGGTCCCTGTCCACATCCTTTGTGGTGCTGTGTCCCTGCGGGGGACCAGAGCCCCCCATCCTGTGAGGGGTCAGGTCAGGAATGGGGACCAGAGCGTCACTGGCCGAACTGGGAGCGGAACCCCAAGACTTCACCCGAGGGTGGG